>NW_025318833.1:0-143795 GCF_018153725.1 Drosophila mojavensis | reverse complement strand
GCGCACGCGATGAATGGAAATGCCTGGGGGAAGGGGGGGGCGCTAAAACAGCCAGCGGGTCGGCGGCGCTGAAAACTTGGGCGGCGACTGCCACTTAAGACAAATTGCGGGTAACAAGTAGAGCGCCCACGTAAATAGGCAAAGCTGCGCACAGCGCCAAAAATATAAAATAAAAGAGAGAGAGAGAGAGAAGATAGAGAGACGAAAGAACGAAAAAGAAGTGTAAACTGGGTGTAAAAAAATATATATACATATATAAATATATATGTATAAATACCCCATTGAAAGCTAGGGAGATGGCAAACTCTGATACAATGGAAATTTGTGGCAACAGAAAATCTGCATACAGTTTCGGTAAAAAGGGTTTGCTGTGCAAAGTATGCAGCAAAGTTTTCAATAATGCCAAACGACTCGTCCAACCAATTTCCCCCCGCTTCACAGCAGCTAGTACAACAACAACAACAACAACACAGCAATTTGCTTTTCCTTTTCTCTTTTTTTTTTACTTTTTGCCCTGCGCGAAGCACTTGAGCGCTCAAGTATTTCACGCCGATTTCTTGCCATGTTTGCCAGCAGCGTTCATTTCAATTGGCAAGCCTGAAAAGCTGACTGCCTGTGGGAGCTGCTCAAGTTGCAAAGTTTGATTATGTTTTCTTTTCTCTTTTTTAACGTTTTTCATTTTCCATTTTGATTGTCGGCTTCTGCTGCTGCTGTTATGAATATCGTGGTTAATTTCCCACTAAAAGTTTGAAGCAGCTTTCCAAGTTTTCAAAGTAGGGACGAGTAATTAGGCAATTAGATAAAGCGTGGCGACCAGCGCGTGTTGATACAGCGGCATATGCAGCATACGACACATGTGGCGCATGTGGCACATGTGGCATGCGGCTTTGTAATAATATCGCAGATTTATTTGCCAGCTACATTCGGATTGGGGCATACATTATCTGGCACTTTATAGCCAAGGATGCAGCATCATTGCAATAATCTGGACCGACTGCACGCGCCGCCACTAAAAAAGGGCTTAGCCTCTCCCCCGTTGGGCGTGGCCAAACACGGGGCCTGTCATGCGGTTTTATTAGAAATTGTTATCGCCGCGCCTGTTGCATACACTTGTACCCATGGCTCGAATGCTGCTAAACTTCGATTTTTATCTAACAAAACTGAAGAGCGAGCGAGAGATAGAGAGAGGGAGTGAGGGAGGTGCGGTGACCTGTGCTCCGCACTGCTGCGACCTCGGCTTATTGGCGCTTGCAAAGTTGCTCTATTTTGTCATAGCCATTTGCTGCTTACAGCCAGCTGGCTGGATGGTGCTGCCATTGCCGGCTTTGCCACGAGTGCTTTGTTATCTGTGGAATTAAAAACGTCGCCATATTGCTCTGCCAGGACGAGCTCTTAGTCCGACGGCTGTGACGTTGCTGCTGCTGCGGCTGCTGCTGTGGCTGCGGCTGTGTTTGAGTGCACTTTTAGCGCCATAAATCAGAAATTGTTGTTGCTCCCGTTGGCGCAAACTGGGCGCTCGACTGCTGCTGCTGCTGCTGCTGCCGCTGCTTCTACCTTGGCTCTGTGGCATGGCCTTTTATTGTTGTAATGCGAATACAAATTTATATTGACATCGTAAAGGTAAAAATCTTTTGCCGCAACTCCTTACATGTATATACATATATGTGGACGTGTGGCCACGATTTTCTGCCTCCCACCCAGCCTCCACGGCCTGCCAACGAAGCCAAGAATATCCTTAGCAGGCTCAACAGCCGGCAGCTCGCGGTGCTGTTCGCCAATCGTATATGCAATGTCAATATTTGTATTTGCTTTCTATGCGAACGTTTGTTGGTTTCCGCTTTTTTACGATTTGGGGTTTATGTGGCAATTGAAGCCATGGAAGAACCCCAGCGCACAGAGCCAACTGTGCAACGAAAGTGTTTTGGCATCAGCGTAGGGGATGTGTATATTTGTGTGTATATGTGTGTGCGTGTGTGTGCCTAGAGATACATCTGATATGGATTTGAAATGGAACATGATAGTCATCGCGCCAATTTAAAGTGCTTCAATGGCTGGATACGATCCGCAAATAATTACATAGTGCAGCTATAATATGAAGCTTAAAAAGGATGACAGAGATAAAACTGGATGTCATAATTCTAATATTATTTTTACTGAAGTAAACGAGGTACTAAATTATGTTCACAATATTTACAACTACATGATAAATCTATATGTTTTGAGAAGTAAACAAATGTTTTGAATTGTAATTTTTTTTTTTAGGTTTCATTATGTTTTTTTTTTTTGCTATCATTCAAAAGAGCGTCACACGAATAGATCTACTCAAGACGCTCAACAGAAAATAAAAACGAAAATATCCGAAGGCGAGAGCGATAGAATAAACAGTGTAAAGAATTAAATTGTTATTTATTTGCGAGCATTGCATTTTAAAATGTATTGAATTGAATTTTAAATAACTCATTCTTCACAAACCAATATATATTTGCTTATTTTGGAAAATAAAAAAATATTAAATTGATCGTAGAATTTTTAATATTTTATTTAATATAAAAAACTATTGAATTGATCCTAGAATTTTTAGTACTAATTTATTTCATTTTTTATTTTAATCTTCATTTTTATTCACAAAATGTTAATACGATTTTACGAGCATTACAAACATATTTAATTTTGGTGATTTTATTTATATTAAATGAATATTATTTATGCATGAAAATACTTGGCATTATGTTTATATGGATTATCATATTTTTTATAATTTTTTTTTCACTACAATATTGATTTTGACCACTGTACCGCATTGGTGCATGCATGGCGTTGCCACACTATTTGTTTTATTTGCGACTGCACAAAATGGAGCCACTTTGCTGCTCCACTGCCAGACCCCCTCCGTCTTCCACTCCCGCTCAGCATTCTTTTGACTTTAGATAGAATTTATGACATTATCGCCGTATGTTTGCATTTGATTTTGCTAGCTAACTAGCCCCAATCAGTGTTATGGGGAGGGGATTTCTGCTCATGGTTGTTATGGTAACAAGAAAAGCGCATTAACTATTCGCCGAGCCGTAAATGTGGATGCAATAAAATAAGCAGCCTACTTTTTAAGGGCACACACTGTTAAATTTTAATGGCGGGAAGGCAAAAACCTTGGGCTAAGCTCGCCTTTGCGGCGTAATAAACAAAATTCTAAAGATGCCGTCGCACACGAAAAGTGCTCAAATCATAAACCAAATAATAATTACCCAAAGCTTTGCAAGGGACTTTACAACAAAAGCCAAGCCCAGTTACACACACACATACACACATACGGATACACAGGCACACACATACATACAAATACATATGGTTGCCTGGCGGCACACGTTTACGCCCAAAAGAGACACATGGAAATTTATTGATGTGCGCGTGATGTGCCTAGACAGAGCGGACGAGCGGCACAAGGACAGGCGGGACAGCCAGGACAGACAAGACAACGAAATTGGCAGTAAGGACACACACAACGGCGAGACTCACTTGAATCAGGCGCGTACGTTGAGCCTTGGCAGCCATAAAAGCGCACATAATAATGTCAAATGAGTTACAACAAAAGCCGACTCCACAAATCCCACCACTCCATCCACCCACCCGATATCTTCGGCGCCGTCTTCTTCTTCTTCTACTTCATTCTGGGGCGGTTGGCTGGTCTGCTACCCTTTCGCTGATGACTGTATTAGGGTTGCCATCGCCCGCCCATTTGGTCGTTTGCAGTTTTTATTACGAATTTATAGGCGCACATGCAAATAAATCGCCAAAAGCAGAGGGCGGGCCCTGTCTCAAGGTGTGCTCATCACTTCCACTTTCTCTCCGGCGGTTGCTCGTGTTTTCTTTTTCGTTTTCTTTTTTTTCGGCTCTTTTTCCTAGTTGCTAAAGTATCCGGACAAGTTTTAGTTGGCCCCATTTCTAGTTTCGCTTTCAGTTGAAAACATTTTGCGAATTTTATAATGCTTATTTCACTGGACAATATTTGCGCTGGCCCAACACTTTCGCCGATGGCAGACGATCCAAAGTTTTTACTGTTTGTGTGTGTTTATCTTTGAGTTTGGTCAACAAGTTTTCGACGCGCACCTGCAGACAACGGCGCCTCGCGCAGGACACACAGCAGACACGGAGTGAGCCAGTGTAAAACTGGAAAATTTAGAAACTGTATGCGATGGTGGAGGCGGGGTGGGCAGACGACCAGTGAGGACAGGTGGACAGGAAGTGCCAACATCGGCAGGACACAACTGACGACGATAGTTAAGCCCAACTAATGCATGTGTCCGTTTGTTTGTTGTGTCCACATGCGAGGACACTAAGCACGACTAGGACAAGGCGATGCCGATGACGACAGCAACGACAAAGGTTCCTTCGTTTTGGGCCAAAGAAAAGCAATCTCTTTGCCGCACAGCGTGCAAATCGCGAAAATAAATATTGAACTGTAAAGCCAAAGTCAACATTGTACCTAGAATGTGTGCCTAAGTGAGTGTATGGGTGTGTGTGTGTGTGTGTGTGTGTTCCTTCTGTCTGCTGTGTGCAAGGCAAGAGTTAAAGCCGCCTCTGAGCCACAGCTGCGGCTCTTAAGTTGTTGCACAAAACACAAACAACAACCGTTCCTTGGCCACAATTCGCACTCGCTGTGTTTGAACAAAAGCTTTCAACCGGCGCGCGTTTATCGATAAATTATGAAAACGAGACGCTAATTATGTCTAGCGATTGCGCGCACAGCTGCAGCTGCACAGCTCACAGTCTGTGAACGATTATCATAATTAAATACTTATAATATTAATATATTTGCGCAAAGGACTGAACAAATGAAATAAATTTGTTTTTCTATTCTTTTTATTTTATTAAAATTAAGAGCTATGAATGTCAAAAAAATATATATCACATATGCTAACAGTGAGATATCCAAAAACGTACTTTATTATATATATAATATTATATTAGGTAAATCCACTATATTTATAGGCAATATCTATTTTTGTGTATTTAAAAGTTGATATGGGTTTGCATATAAAAGCAAGACGTTTTTGCATTTATTTCTTGAATCGTTATAAATAGAATGCAGTACACAGTTTATGTAGACAAAAGATGATTTATTGAAAGAAAGATGAATAATTAATTATGAGTTCCACAGAACATAAATATGACTCTGAATAGTGTAGTTGGTACGACTGCTTCAGTGCCTAATCATCTCAGAGTTCAGAGTACATTCATATGTTAACGCTACTGTTAGAGCTGCTTGAGTCTGCTAATGCTATGTTAAATGAAGCATTTATGGGTCTATACTCTGTTATACATGTAAATGAGAAAGTGGGTGACTCAACAGCATTACACAAAATGTTGAGCATAAGTATAGCACAGGAGAAATTAAATCAGTTGCTCTCATGACGTTCGGCATTTTGAGCAGATGAAGCACGACGAGCGATAGTTAATTTCTCCTCGTGCTCAAACTACGAACACCGGCTGAGCACGATCAAGCCGATGTGCTGTGAGAACAAGCATGTATGTATTAGATAGCAGAAGGTAATGCTGAGTAATAAGAGGTGTACTTGTATTTCTTAGAGCACAAATGTTACACTCCCCGTGCTCAATCACACTGTGCTCTTTCTCCCTGCTCTAGTTCTGTGATACCTGCCCCTCTGCATTCACTTTCTGTGCTCGATCTGCTGCTCTCCCTCTGCTCGCTCTCTACTGCGATAGCTCACAG
The DNA here is from genome assembly GCF_018153725.1 of Drosophila mojavensis. Lineage (NCBI taxonomy): Eukaryota > Metazoa > Arthropoda > Insecta > Diptera > Drosophilidae > Drosophila > Drosophila mojavensis. Next base: position 138,067 of record NW_025318833.1, on the reverse strand, counting down.
TCAGCTTGCTCTCTCTCGGTGTTCGTTCACTGCAGTTGAGCATATGAAGAATAAAAGCATTGTTGAATCGAAAGCTGAAGCGGACGGTTGCACTTTCTGTTGGTGATTCCGCGACTGAAGAAGTAAGTTGGAAACTTAAGAACACAGCTTAGCACAGGATTACATTTTTTCCACATTGGCAACACAGGTGAATTTTATTAGATGGGATCAGCTTCTACCATTACTTCATTTAATTAATTTAAATATGTCAACAGAGTACGGCAAAAGCACTCGAACGCAAATTTTGTACATAAATTTTTTAATATTCCCATATTATTTTAAATAAAACTATTTAATCAAAAATATTAGTTGATATCACTTAAATATTAATATGTTTTTAATGTAATGTATGTAATTGAATACAGCAATGAATTTTTAGTTTATGATTTTTGTTGCAATATATTAATATAGTCGAGTTTCGAAATTCTGTACCCCGCTAAATCAAAAATCGCAAAAATCGAAAAAAAAAAAATTCTATACCCTTGAAAGAAATTCGTTCCCAATAATTCTCGATCATTTTAATTTCTGTGTTAATAGAAAAAAAAGTGATCGCTTTACCAATTCGAATTATCGGGATATAACTGTATTATTAAGAGCCTCTATATATTTGCACAGCAATTAATTTCCTCTATTACAATAGAGTCTCCACAATTATTATATGTTTTGTGTGTAATATTCCCACTACAAACTCTTTAATGAAGTGTGTGTAAAGTTCTTCAAATACACGCAACTATTTAAACTTGTCTTGTTTTCCTCTGTCGCCCCGCAAAAGTATGCAACATTTTTCGGTCGCCCTCTTGTGAAACTTTAACGAGACATCTGGGAATTGCATCATCTTGTGCAATTTTGTGCTAGTCGTAGTCGTGTATGCTGTGTTGCTATTATTTGTGTGACGAGAGCGCTGTCCCTCTGCCTTTTGTGTCAACCATAATAAATAATGCGCGCTTCCCTCTCACTCTCTCTGACTCTCTCTCTCTCTTTCTCTGTCTATGCGTGTGTGCATGCAAGCAAAAATTGTAAACAAAACGATTGCTTAAACATCAGAACAACATCAGCGACGCAAACAAGCCACAAGTAGCTGCCACACAGCTCCTCCTCATCCTCCTCCTCCTCCTGCTGCCCTGCTCCCTACCTCCTACTTTAATTCAACTTACACTTGAAGCGCCAGCAAGCTGAGCAACTTTGGGGGCGTAGCCGGCGACACGCCTTAATTGAAATTAATGTCTATCCCTTTTCGATTTCTATACACGCTACACGCTGCCCCTGCTATGGCCTCAAGTAAAGGGTCTGCTTTCTGCGCCGGCTCCATCTTGTACATTGTACTCGAACATAGTTTTTGTTCATTTTCAGCCAAATTGTTTGACTTATGTGTACAACAACAATGACAATGACAAGGGCTGCTTGTTAACTAATCCTCTTGTTCCAGCTGATGTCCTTCAAGACACGCATCCTCTAGATGCTGCTACTGCTGCGGCTGCTGCTTCAGCTCCTGCTCCTTCTGCTGCTGCCACTTGGGTTGTCTTACCAGCTAGTTATGCCCCACGCATGTTTCTCGGACATAATATGCTCGCTGGTTGCTCTTGGCTGCGTGCCGCATTCGTTTGGACACGCACAGAAATGAGCGGCATGCTATAATATTTTTGTTTAACGATTGTTTTGTGTGCCAGCGCCCGTTAACGGGGGAATAATTAGCCGTTAGCCTTTTGTTGTTACCGTTACATCGCCTCTTTGTGGGTGTGAGTGTGTGTGTAATGGGCCACCGCAAAATGGAGACGCGAAGAGCCATGAAGCTCTCTGGCATTGCCACTTTAAAGGATGGCGTGTGCATGTCTAATGTGCCACAAATTCTTGGGCCCGAATTACCCCAACAATAACAACAACAACAACAACAAAACAATCACACTAAATAACTATAATTTTTAACGCTTGCCAAGGCTGGCGTAGCAAACAAAGGCCACAAGGCAAAAATCAAATCGAATTGCACACAAGTACAGCAATTCTTGTATGTTTTCTGGTTGGGTTTTCTTGCGGATTACGTGGCGCATACTCAATGCCAGCACTTTTCTTTATTCCTGCTGTTTGCCGAGAGCATGTGCGGCACACGGATTTTGGGCAATTTGGTTCGCATCTCTTTTCTTTTTTTTTTAATTCCTGAAAAAGGTTTTTATTATATCGCGCACACACACACACAACACATACACAGAAAGTGCCCGGGCAAATAGCAACTACTACTGCGCTCAGCTTTTTTATATGAATTACAATAATAAAAACCAAAAAGCAAACAAAGCAGCCACAGTCGCATTCGTCGTTCCCCGTTGGCTGGCGCTGGCATGCGTGAGGTGAGCCGGAGGTGAAGGCAAAGAATAAAATCATAAAAATTACGAAAGGTAAGAGACAGCTAAGAAAAACGACAACATGCGAAAAATGCGTTCAAGAAAAATCGCTGTAATAAAGCCAGTCGTCTGGGGCTCGGTGCGCGCTGCTGTGTGCTCTGCTCTGCTCTGCAGCAAATAAAACAATTTGAGTGGAAATAAAAAATAAAACAAAGTACCAGCCCAGCCCAGGTGGCCAACAAAAACAACATCTAAAGGTAGCTGGAAATGAGCGCTTAATACAACACCCCGAAATGTAACTGAAACGCAATCCTTTGTGAGAATAAACTGCGCAGCAAAGCGCCAGACAAACAGCCGGGCATACAGACAGACAGAGAGACAAACACCGGCAAGAAACAAACAATGCTGCACGAAGCAGTCCTCATCGGCAGCATCCTCATCGTCATTCTTACCTCATCGTCTTCATGCCAAAGTAGAGCGCAACTTAAATTATTAATAACAAGCATAAGAAAAATAAATGTACGCGAATGAAGACAAGAAGACAAAAGGATCCAGCAAAGGAGCAGCTGAGTCGTCTGCCAACGGCACTTCGCTGCGCTTCACTTCGTAACCCGGAAGCATTGGCCGGTCAAAGTGCTGCACAGTTGGCTGCTGACGGGTCGCAGGCGCGGACAGGGTGCATGCCAAAGTGGGTATATAGGTACAATCACCTGCTGTCCAAGCAGGGCGACATACAGAAAGAATGAGAGAGAGAGAGAGAGAGAGAAGGAGCAGCAACAACAAAATGAAAACGGAAGTTCTTAAGCTCTGCGCAAAAGCGCTTATTGGCTGCTTGTTGTTGTTGGCTTGAAGATTTACGAAATCAGGCTAAATTAAATATAAATTACAGATGTGGACATGTTTTACCAATAACCCATTTCATTTCATTAAAGGCAAACACGATGCACCAGATACCACCACAACAATTTTAAAGAATGCTACGGAATACATTTATCTCGATTTTTAGCTTATTTTAATAGTATATTGTTTGCATATTATTATTTTTTTAAGCTTTAAAGAGTTCAAACTCAAACCAAAGTTGAAGACCTCAATGTAGTCCGACCTATAATGGTACAGTCCATATTGATCATGATCATAAGAAAGGAAAATTTTCCTACATAGAAGAAATGCTGCAGCTATTGTAATCCGAATAATTTATCGAAATAAATATATATTTTTTTAAAATAAATACAGTAGAATAAATACATATCAGTTTATCTGTGGACCAGATTCTACTGTATATTACTGATATTTTAATATACAAATCAAGTCACAGCATAAAAATACTAAAAATGAACACTAAATCATGATATTGATTTTATATTCACTTTGACTCAAGGCAAACTTATTTATATATATTGTATATATTATTGTAACTTTCATTTATAATAACATCATCAATGCAATTCAGCTGCAGCACTAATGATTGATCGTAATGTTTAACTTCAGGCTAATGAATTTCGTTTCTCAGAAAATCGAAAATTTGTTGAATATATTAAAATTAAGTGAATTACCTATTGGTTTATAGATAGCAGCGAGCGAATAAATCAAATTTGCTGTTCCCTAATATGTTATTTTATTAAACCCAAAACGCCCATTTTCATAGGCTGCAAATGAGACTTGATATTGAATTTTTTTTTTTTTTTTTTGGCCCCCTCAAGACATAAACATTCCACCCCAGACACTAAAAGGTCTATATAATATGCATATCTCATTGTCTTATTTCTGGTTTTAAATATTATTTAGCCGACACACCTTTACAGCCATTTTTTATGGGGCAAGGAGATAGATAGATGCTACTCCACCACTCTGCACCACCTACAAAAGCCACCCAGTTTAATTCTCTGCTAGATGATTTATGCCGTGCGGTCAAGTGTAAGTTTCCGTTGATTCCTCGGGCGGGAAATTGGGTTTAACGGCCGTGGCTGGTGGCTCGTTAAATTTTGACCCCTCTAAGGCAACCCTCGCAGCTGCTGTTGTTGTTGTTGTTGTTGGTAGATGTGTCTGACGTTTTATTAAATAATTTTTGCCTTTGCTTTTTTTTATGAACTGCTAACCGGCCTGTTATCACCACGGCTCAGTCAGCGTCTACTTTGCGTGCTCTGATTTGCCTTAATTAGTCGAGTCAGATCCGAGCATGCCTATCAGCCAGTTAATGTTGCCTGATAATTAGCCGCGTGTCGTTCTTTAAGCTGTTTCGTTGTATACAAGAAAAAAAATTTTAAACAGAGAGAAAGAGTGAGGGAAAAAATAACAAAAATTGACAACAGATTTATGAGCTGCCAATTAAACTTTGATCCCTGTGGACAACCGATACGATGATAGGCCCTAAATAATTTGTTTTATAATTATGCGCTTACAAGCAAATTTCTGTATATAAATTTACTGGAAATGCTTTTTTGACAATTATTGCAAATTATTGGATAAATATGTTTTAAAATATTAGATTATGATACATTATAGCATTTAAGATTTTATTACGCTGGTATATAATCATTGAATTTATATCACGAAGTGTGAATGAAGATACCCAGTTTTTCCCTCTTTACCTCATCAAAGCATAACTCACTTCCTCTGCCCCCTCATAAATAACTATATATACTAAGTTGTCCTCCGTGTTGCTCTATGAATATATACAAAACATATATTTCAGTCAAGCTCCATCGAGTGCTGCAGTTTATTTTTAAAAGCATTTGTCAGTAGTCAACAATTGACATCTCATGTTTCATTTATCTTCGATTGAGTTCGCAAAATAGAATTAAATGCATAGATTGACCAAATCCATTTACGAACAAAATCTTCTTAATGATGAAAACTACAAACCAATGCAACCACAGGCCAACCTCTGGGCATGGGACACTGAGCAGTGACAAGAGTCGGCTCTCGTAGCCCACACACACACACAGACAGAACAGCAAGCAACATTTATCTTTGATCAGAACGGTTGGACTCGACTCTATTGTGACTTTGTTGGCATGCTGTTTTGGCAACAAAAAATTCATTTACCATGTCACACAGCCTTTGTGGCATCAAGAACGCAGCTGGCGTGCCCCAAGGATAAGAGTGAAACGATGTCCATGCAGTGCTGGTCAAACAAACCGAAAGGGGAGAATACTAGGAATTCATTTATTAAACGTGCACTGACAAAGGCCGACAACGATTTAAACAGCAGCAGCAGCAGGAGCAGCAGCAGCAGGAGCAACAGCAGCTCTTGATATGCCTTCTAGGCGTGATGGAAAATAATTTTTAAATAAAACAAATTAAAAACGCATTTATATTGGTTCAAGCATTGTTGGCAGACATTGCAAAAATGTTGCTTTAAAGGATCGCCACAATGCCTTACACTCACACACACACACACACACATATATATATAGCCGAAGATATATATGTTATACGGCGCTAACGAGCGTCCATTATGCAAACAATAAGCGCCGTTTCCTTCAGATAAAAGCAAAACAGCCAGACAACAACAACAATAAAATGGAGCAAACAGCCAAAAAGATGTATATATATGTATATATACATATATTGCGCATACGCCACGTTTTGCCACGCAGTGGCCTTCATTCAAAAATAGATTTATGTGTGGCATTTAAACGAAAGGACAAACAAAATCAAGAAATATGTTGCAGCATTTATCAAACGTGACGCATTCCACAACACTGTCAGCCCTCGCCGCGACTGCTGCTGCTGCTCCTGCTGATGCACAGGTTTGACATCATTATTCCTCAACGACAACAACGACAGCAACAACAACAAAAGCAAAAACAACAACGAGAATATGCGGGCACTGCATTTCGGTATCATTAAAATGTGATCACTGCCCATTAAAGTTGTAGTCAAATGAGGATGTGTGCGGACGAGGAGAGCGTCAGGCGTCACCATCTTGGCAAGCAACAATTTGATTTAGTGGCGCGCATTATACTCTGCTCCCGTTCTATATCTGGGTGAATATGTATATATGTATATATTGTTAATATATACATAGAAATACATGTGGGGAGTGTGTGTGTGTGTGTGTGTGCCTGCAATAATGTCAACAATGAAGCAACCCCACTCGACATGCTGTCACATCCTGTCTGTGGTGGCTGTGGTGCGCTGCTCGCTCTTGTGCGCCAGTGGCAGCGGCAACATTTACATATAGCATTTTGCTCCACTTGTTGACTTTTTGGCCACGGAGGTCGCGATTTGCATGATATTCGCATTTATGAGCTTAATTTACTATTATATAATGAGGCAATGCGCAAAGGCCCATGTTTCGCACTCGAAATATTATTGGGATAAAGGTGTGTGTGTGTGTGTGAGTAAGAGAGAAGAGATAGAGCTTAGTAAGAGACTCACCTTGACTCCAATGTGAACCGGTGTGAATTCAGTTTTATGTATTGAAGGTATTGGTATCGGTAATGGCATAGGTAAGGGGCAGGACATCATGGTCGCTACCTGTGGAAACAAGAAAATTGAAATGAAAACAGAGAGACATGTTAGTTAATTAGTTGATACAAGTAATTGGAGTACATACATTGTGTAGTTGATATATAATTACTATGTTAGCATTAGAGTATTAATAAAGATAATAAAAACATTAATACGAATATAGTTAGTGTTTGTTATTATGAGAAAGTCAAAGGATCGAATAGAATGAAGCAAAGGGGAAAAAGAGAATATTAATAATGTTAAGCAAATATTAAACATGTAACAATGATTTAGTTCGGGACGTAAGATGCTTTAATTTTTCGATTTTAGAAGGGTACAAATTAAAAAGAGTCGACTCTATTAAACAAGTAAGAAAGGTTTAGTCTGGGGAGTAGGATAGTAATCAATAAACCTCAGAACAAGACACTTCATTTTATATTATTTTTTCCGTTGAGCGCGTTAAGTTTAACGAGTCGTATTGTGCTCTCCTGTAGAACATAGTTAAGGGAGAGATACACATTCTTCATATTCACATACACATGCACACACTAAATTCAAGTACGCTATTGATGTCTTTACTCAGCATACCGTTGCATATATACATAGAAAAAAGATGTTTCGCTTCAACAACTCAATCAAACGATCGGGGAAAAACGAGAGCGAAAAAAAAAAAAACATTTCGAGAACGAACTCGTTGAAGAAACGATCCAACCGTTTGCTCTCTAAGATTTTTCTCAGTGTCACAAAAAGACATTTATTCGCAGACATCGAGAAATGGTCAACGGTAATATGTGAATTGATTATTTGAAAAATTTTAATTGACTGTACAATTATTTTAAATTAATTATTTCCAAGTCAATGCTGTAAGGATCAAGCTAAATCATTTCAAAATTGCTCAAATGATCATCTGTCAAAAGCCTCATAAAAATTATTTATGTAATTAAAAATCTTATTATTTTATTATTTAATTGTTTATTTAATTTTTTTTTTTAAGTTTTTAATTATTATTAAATTTTTTGAAAACAGTTATTTATCATCTAAAAAGAGCTAAAATTGTCTACTTTCTAAGATTTACATATATAAAAAAATTTAACTTTAATTTAAGCTGTCTATATTTTACCTTAAACTGCTATCACTTCTTTCAATTGAAATATCTCATACATAATCCTGTTTATGCTTTAAAGCAACCCGCAAAGCAATTTAATCGTATCTCTATAGATTCATTCATTCACATTCTTTGTCAATATCACATAATACAGAGAGTAAACTGAAATAGTTTCAGTAACCTACATAGCCTATTATAATGCGGATATAAAGATCGACTTCTATGGTAGACAGTGCAATCGAGCCAAGCATTTCGCCAGGAAAGCGGTCAACATGACCATCAAATAGTTGACAGCTTTTAGCACTATGTCCTACATAAACTGCTTCCTGCTGCCGTTGCTGCTGCTGCCCCTCGCTGCTGGTCAAGCTAAAGTTACCGCCCACTTTCTCTTTCCCTGGTGATTGACACAATGAATGCCGACTTGTCCAACAGTTTGCCAATTCTGTTGGCATTGCAATTTTTCGCCTTTTCAATTTCACGCGTTTTAATAGCAGCAGCAGCAGCAGCAGCAGCAGCAGCTCTGCGTCCTGCACAACAGCACAAATCACAGCCACATTCCCATTGCGTGCACATCCTTCGCCTGCACCACTGCTCGCCATTTTATTTGGCATCATCACTTCCATCACCATCATCATCATCAGCACCAGCAGCAGTAGCTGTAGTATCATCATCATGGCCATCATCGTCATCATCATTGTCATTTCCGCTTTTGCGTAACGACGTCAACGTTTTTGATGGCTTCATTTCGTTGCGCTGCGTTTCGTTTTGGGACAGCGTTTGGCAAGTAAATCATAACTGCAGCTGCAGCAGCAGCACAACCCCAAATCCACACACCTCCCCTCCCACCCCTCACTTGCACACCCATCCACCGATAAAAAAAAACTTTTCGACTTTGTCAGAATACGAGCAGTGCTTTAGACTCCCAACTACAAAGTAAAAATCGCAACGCAGCGCAGCGCATTGCGAAGCTTGAAATTAAAATTGAATGACAAAGTGGCAAATGTTGTCAAAACTTTGCATTGCTCTTGGCAACAACAACAAGTCGTAGCAGCAGCCGCAACTGCCACGAGCCATTAAAGAAAACCAGAAGCAACAGCAGCAGCAGAAGGAGGAGAACAGCATTGCCTGCTGCACTTACAACATTTCAATTTCCGCACTTGATTTCAGTTTCAGTTTTCAGTTATTCCACATGTTTTACCACGCTATATGTGAGTAATTGTTGATTGGATTTTGAAAAACAACATTTTTAATCGCATTACCGCAGCGCCAAGGTGGTCTTTGAGTCTATTTTGACAGCACTACACAAATGGGAAATCATCAGAACGTATCGATTACACACAACTGCCTCGCACTTAGGCGAGTGCCTAGACATAGTTTTGCCTCCCTCTCGCTGTCTGTCTGTCTGTCTGTCTGTCTGCCAGTCTGTCTGACTTTCTGTCAGCTGGGCTGTCAACTTGTTTATGCAGACATTTCAAATGGTCGGAGTAAATTGTTTTAAGTGCTGCAAGAGTGTCGCTTACATATGTTGTGCGCCACAACTAATTAATAGAATTCTGCGGCTGAGGCAACCAAAAGTGGCAGCAATCATCAGCATTATCATCAGCCTGCTTATGCTCATCATCATCGTCATCATCGTCATCATCATATCAAAGCTAGTGAGTGGCAAAATGCGGCCAGGCATGACCGCTTGCATTTTAATGACGACAACAAACGGAAATTGACGTTGCTTGACTTGCCAACATTGTTGCCCGTGTGTAAGTGCTGGTTCTTTAATGGTGACACGCGACACAGCAGCAACAGCAGCAGCAACAGCAACAGCAGCAACAACTCCAACCGACGAGCCGAAAACTGAAATGGCACACATGTGGCAGCCATATGAATACATGGCAAAGTGCGATTGTTGCAAGTTCATTTGTTGTTCAGCTCCAAGTCTCACAACAACAACAACAACAACATTCAGAGTGACATTGATGCATGACCCGGACCGGGTCAGACGGGCCACCCACGCGTTAATTTGTCGAGCTTTATGTGGCCGCTACGTTTGGCATTTAAGCAGCATAATAACTGCCAGGCAATGAGACTGAAGCGCACTAACGGACTCGGCTCGTGCTACAGTTGGCTGCTGACTGCTGGATGTTCCCATCGTACAACACAATACAAATGCGATCCATACCATGATTAATGTGCTGTTAACTTGCATGCATCATGCTGCATTCAGCATGCAACGTGCAGCATGCCCCATGCCCCATGCCTCATGCTGCACATAGCCCAGAGCTAAGTAGCGGCCTGTCGCCCTGTTGTCATTGCAACAAGTTCATGGCATTTGCCGTTGCATTTTCCGCACTGTCAACTATGCGCACCGCATTGCTGCGGGGCAATGCCAACATTAACAACAACAATAGCCCCAAACAACAACAACAACAACAGCATTAACAACAGCTGCACCAGCCAGCCGCGTACCAAATGAAGCGAACATTTTTGCACACGTAAATTGGCAATGCAATGGAAGGCAGCGAGCCGTGCGGGCGGGATGATGATGACTGTGGGTCGGCATAGCTGCGCCACTGGCACTGTTATTATATATACACACAGGTTAATGAACAGCTGGACAGCCCGATGATAAAAATTGGGGCGTGAGCTGCGCTCTACGGCTGGCTAACTAAATGACTCACTGACCACAACGAGCACAACTTAATTTAATAATGCATAACGTAAATAATAGCTTTAAAAATGTCAGCCAGCAGAGAAAATCCTTTAAAATAACGCATTTATGAGATAAAATACGTTATTGTAATTACAATAAAAATTGAAAATTCCAGGTCAATGCAAATTCCAGCGAAGGTGTAAAGAAAAATATATTTACAATTCACCTCTGATTTTATCAGAATAAAATAAAAACACTTGGGAGAATCTAATGTATTTATATCCTGGTATTTTCTAAGGACACAACCTTTTAGTAAAAGGCTAAACAAAAGTAAAGACTAAACAAAGCTTTGTTTACATTAAAGCATGATCTATAGTTTAAGTTGAAAGGCTTGAAATTCGATTTAAATAAAACAAAAACTTGAGTTCATTGTTAATGCCAATAAAAGTGTAAAGAAAAATCTATTTACAACTAAAGTTTGTTTTTATCATAATAAAATAAAAATATTCCAAATTTATCGCAGTAAAATTACGAAGTATTCTCAGAATATAACTAAATAAAACACCCATTTAGCTTAACAATCAAGAGTAAACAAAAATAATTGTTGTAATAGAAAAAAGTGCTTTTAACTAACTTCAATCAACTATTTTCATTTCCCCCAGCACAATCAAATACAGGTAAAAACTGAGCAGCTCGTCCCTTTGGACTGACAAGCAAAAGCTGTCCAGGGCAAAAAGAGAAACGACAAAAAAAAAGGTTTAAGCCGCGGATTTGCATAGTCAATACCATATATCCAGCTTATGCACAACACTAACAAAAGGAACTCAAGGGCTTCGCCGTCCAGTCCCAATCGAAGCCCCAGAGCTAGGCGCATTTAAAAGCTAAAATCGTTTATATTTGTGACACTTAACCAGCAGCAGCAGCAGGAACAGCAACAGCAACAGTTGCTGTGGCAGCAAAGCAGCAGAGAAAAAGGAAAAAAATCAACAAGAAGCAAATGTAACCCAAGAATTGTAAACTGAATTGTGCAGCTTTGGCATGGGAAGTGAAGTGAACGATGGAAGTGAAAGTAAATAAAAGGATGAAGAGATGCAAAACTGATGAGTGAGTGAGTGTGTGTGAGAGGGAGAGAGAGAGAGAGAGAGAGAATGAGCGAGAGTGAGATGCGTCACTTTATGCAAAGAATAGCACCCATATTTCTCACAAATCCCCACAACTGTGCTCAAGCTTAATGCGCTGAGAAAACACGGCAAGAAGCTGCCGAGCAGCCCAGCCTGGGCAGAGAGTAAAACTTGTTGCCGGATTGCAAAGGCGAAAGGCAGCAGGCAGGGGGGCAAAGGCAATGTAAAACGAACGAAATTGAAAAGCAAACTGCAGCATTTGCATAAATTCAGTGCATGCTGCTGATGCCGTTGCAGGTGCTGTGGGTGGGTGCAGGAGTCGGTGCCGGTGCCGGTGCCGGTGTCGGCGCTGATGCCGGCTATTGAACGGAAGCACCCAGATAATAATGATAAGAGACAGGCGAAGAGTAAGCTAAATAATATGTTTTTGTGCGCTTGCTGTTGCTGCTGCGGCTGCCTCCTGTAGCTGTTGCCGTTGTCGTTACCGCCTTGGCAAATGCCCGGCTTAGCGCGTTGCATGCAACGCCTAAAACTATGCAACGAACGCGAGCGCACAAGCAAATGTGTTGAAAATCCTATTCTCTTAAGGATTTGTAAAAACCTCCAACGCAAGCGCCACAGCAGCCAGCGCAGGCTTTCAGTTGGCTCACTGACTAAAATGTTGCTCATGTTGACGTGCATGTGTGTGTGAGTGTATGCAGTTGTGTGGTTTTGTGCCGCATCAAATTGCATTAGTGTTGAAAGCTGCAACAAGCAGAAAGAAGAACACTGAGAGATACGAACTACGAGCTACATCTCCGCTTGGGCCTGTGTTTGCTTTGCATTTTGATGCCGCCGCAGCCGCCTTTTTTGGTGGCACCCATCACATGCACACACAGATCCGCCCACGATTGCAGTACCCAATTCGAGTCATGCCTTGTAATGCTGTGTGCTGGCTTTGGCCTAAGCCTGGCCAGAAACAGCTAGTGCTCTGGCTGTTCCACACTTGATAGAGTAGAGTGCAGCAGGCAACGTGACGTATACGTGTTGCATATTTCATTGCCCCTCTCTCTCTCTCGCTCACTGCACAACAAAGCAGCTATCATTTATCATTTACCAGGTCGGAACACCTCCGTAACAGTCAACCCCGACTCCTGCGACAGCCTTCTTTACATGACAGCCCGTGTTTGTATGTAATTAAAAATGCCAACGCACAATGGTTTAGGTGACACTACAATCAGGTTGCTCAGCTTTCGCACCGGCTAATGCTGTCAGACAGAGCGCCACAGCACAGCACAGCACCCCACCAACGGCAACGAACGACAGCAACAGAATACATAAGTATACCATTGCACCTGGCCAATGAATGGTAACAATGGCATGCAATCAGCCAGCTCACCCACCAAACAATTGATGACTGATGCCCCTACTAGCGGACACCGAGTGCGCTGTGTTAATTAACTAGAAAGCAAACTAACAAATGGCACAGCTGAATGCAACCATATTCGGCTTTCATTGTGCACTCACAGATAAACAACAACCAAATAGAGACAAGGGCCAGAGAATGAGAGAGAGAGTGAGAAGGAGAGACAGTGACTGAGCGAGGTAAAACAAAGTTAAAGTCAATTCGAAATGCTACGCAATGTTTTCTTTTATTACTTGCAACATGCCAAATCCCATTGGAAGTGCCGGGCAGCTGAGCTACTCGCCGTCTCGCCGTCTTGCCTCGCACAGATGTTTCCGTCATTCCCTTTCTGACAGATAACATTTCTCGCAAATTAAATGAAAACACCTGATGATATTTGAAATACTACAATACCTACTCTCACTAGGTTTTCGTGAGTTCTACAATACGTTTTCTTTTCTTTGTTTTCTCCAATGTCTGCTGCAGTCCATTTGAGAAATATCTTACAGTCAAAACAAATACTTTACTGTTGAACAGCAATACAACGACTAGATCATCTAATTGATTGATCGATTGATTGTATACGCATAGTAGCGTAGGTTTACTAAATAAAACATCAATTCATGAAAGCATTTTTGACGATTTTACTTATCTATTTCTTAGTTTATTTATTTATTTCTTAGTTTGATTCTTAATTTTTGATGTTGCCTTGATTTTACCAATAAGTATAAGTTTAACATTTTAAATTTAAATTATTAATTTAACTCCTTATTTTAAATTTTTTTGTACATTAACTTCAATTGCATTTATTTTAATTTTATTGATCGGACTTTAACAAATAAATTAGGTAAAATATTTTCATTTATTATTAATTTATTATAATAAATGAAAATAATTTAACTCAATCATTTAATTTACTCCACAACACAATTTAATTAAAAATAATAAATTTAAATATTATATAATATTGAGATAATAATAATAACAAAAAAAAAAAAAATAATAATAATAATAATAATAATGATATGCAATAAATTAGGACTCTAATTTTCAAATTTTTGAGCACATTAAAAAAAATTTTTTTTTGTTTTTAACAGGAAAAAAAATTAATTAAGTATATTATATTCGAGTTGATATTACAATAGAACCTGCTCTAAACACTTTGAACGTAAAATACTCAACAGTTCTCTACAATTAGGGTATGCTTGTACGTAAACAAAAGAAGCCAAGGCAAAGACTGCCAATTTAAAAAGCTGAACGAGTGGTCGCGCATCATAGCGAACACATTTGCCTGATGTTTGCTCGTTGCTGTTTGCTTGTTTTGCCTGCACACATGTATTGTGAAATTAGTTTACAGAGAAAGAACATTTCTATGAAATTAGTTTGCAGTTGCGTCAAAAAAAAAAAAAAAAAAAAAAAAAAAAAAAACACGTCTGACTGACATACACACTCATGCATACAGTCATATCTATACACATATATTCATATCTGGAGATGGCAGTGGATTCGAAAGAGCAACGATTCAATGGAAGCTGCGCTGAAGTAAGGCACGGCTGCCCTTGAACTGAACTGAAGCGCGGGAATTGCGTCGGAGTTGCGGCTGCGCAATTGAGCTGTCAAGTGAGAATCGCGAAATCCGAATCGGAATCAGAATCAGAAACAAAGGCACAAAAGAGTGCAGAGCTAAGCTAAAATATACATTGGATATTGCCCGTCTTACTTCATTCATTCACTCAGCCATCATCGTCGTCATTATCCCCATCTTTAAATTGTGTTCTTGTTATTGTTGTTGTTGTTGTTGTTATTCATTTGGACTCCATTTGACGCGGCGTGGCATGCAGTGAAACGTAAAGCCAAGCAATAATAAATGAGCTTCATTATGGTGTGAAATTCAATGCGAAAAAGATCAAGTGACGTTGTTTGTATATGTCTGCAGTTCATCTGTGTGTGTGCGCGTATCTGCGCAGATATCGGGTATGGGGGTTAAAAACATGAGTTCGAGATTTCCATAAATGCACAATTCTTAAAATTTAATAACTGCAACCATTTAAGGCAGCCAATGCTTGCTTTAACCGGTTATACTATGGACAGTAAACACATAGATGGAGTAGCTATAAACGAATTGATATCTTAAAATATTGTATATAACATGCTTTTATTTTAGATATTTCAGACTTGGGCAATAATGCACAGATTTCACATCTGTCCGTACACATCATATCTATCTGTATCTGTATCTGTATCTGTATCTGTATTTGTATCTGCATAGGGGTAACTATATCAACATTTTTTCTGCGTGTGTGTTCTTATCTTAGTTTAGAAGCATCTTCAGTATCTATACGATTGTAGTACTTCAATTGAGAAAGAAATCTATAACTGAATGACACCGTCAGTAGTGTGTGGGTAATATATCATTTGTAGCTCCATATATGAAGAATATTTGTAGCCTTAATATTTTGTTAGTAACCGAAATGTTTTGGTATTTGTATCTGTGCCTCGCATAACCCCATATATTTATCTTTATTTGTCGGTAACTTCAGTGTTTGGCATAAACAGTCCTTTTATGTAGCTTCAGCAACACACACAACAAGCTCATAATAATCAATTTGTTATATCTGGAAACAAGAGCCGAGCATTTCAAGCATGGTGTAATGTGTTTAGCAATTATAGTTCTAACATGGAAGGAGTAGCTTTAATTTTTGCAACTTTTAGGCAATTTTTTTGCTCATAATATTTGGTCAGGCCATGTTTGGGGTTGAGCAAGTGTTAATGACATCTGTATTCGAGAAGGAATCGTTGCCAGCTCGGTTTGCAATACTTTCGTCTCTGGCCTGTCAGTCAAGCGTTGAAAAATGTTTATGCATGAGAAATTGTTTGGCCAACGCCGCTGCAGCAGACACATAAATTCTCATTTAGCATCGTCAAATTAATGACTCAAAAAGTTCCAGAACGCTGTCGAAACTGTAGGCACGTTCACGAAACGCACACGTTTCCCACTGATGGGTTCAAGTTGAAAGTCAGCGCACAGCAATTGCACTAAAAGATCTTGTGCGATGTTCGCCTTGCCTTGTTGTGCCTGTTGCCTCTGGCACAGCTGATCGCAGACCATGTGGTTGCCCCGTCGATGAGCTCATCACACAGCAGCAACAATCGGCAGACAGACAACGGGGCAAGTGGAAAAACTTGTCAGACAACTTAACCGGCTGCCGGCCGGCACAGTTACAACGTGCTACAACTGCCAACAACAACAGCAAAAGCCAACAACAAGACGTAACCACAACGCAACAACATTGAATGAAATTATATAATAAAACTATAAAGCTTTGTGGCGTGTTATGTGACATACTCTACAATGGATTAGCACAACTTTCCCATGACGCTTGACTAACAATTACTGCCGATCATAGGAACCGTTTGTGTGTGACATGTTGAACTATTAATATGCCATTAGATATATACTAGATGTCTATATAGAAATAGTTGGTTTATTACTCAATAGTAGATACAGTAATTGGAATGCAAAATATGTGGGAAATGCCCACATAAAAGTCTTGATACAGATTGAAATATAAGTTGGAATATATATGGTGCAATTAAAAATATATATGGCATTTAATTAATAAATATGTATATGCTATGTATGAATTGAAAATAAACAATTTGAAGAATCTAGTAAAAATCTAAATTAAAGGAAAACACTCGTTTAATTTCAAAGAATTTTTTAGAAATAAATTAAGAGAAGAAACATGCCTTAAGCGAATTCTGTGGAAATTAAAAATTATTTTTTATATATATATGTAAATAATTTAAATGAATATAGAACTTGACAGCCAATGCTAAGAATTTACTAGATCTTAGACAGTGTATTCATGTTCTGCTACGTGGCCCACTGACTTTTCTCGATTTCTCATAAAATGGCCTCCAGCCTCGCGTCGCACACAATCGTAAAACATGTGAAGGGGCCGCAAAACTTTTAATGCTTCTGTCCGTCGAGAGGAAACGAAACTTGGGACACACTTGTTGCCATTTTTATGGTTTTTCTCCAAAAAAAAAAAAAAAAATAAATAAATAAAATAAAAAATAAAGAATAAAAGACAAAGGCAACAAAAAGCAAAAAATTATATGGAACCTCTGGCTATCATTTGTAAAGTGCTCACAATACATTTAAGTGTAGTTTAGTTTTTTACTAGAAATCGTTTTCGGGCAATTTTATATTCTGTTTGCTTTTTATGTGCTCAGCGCTTGGCAAACCAACAATCGACAAATGCCAAACACTTGTCATTGCTGTCGGCCTTGAAGTTAGCTGTTTCGCTGCAATTAATCACAACTAAACATGGCTCATTAGCTTTGCAGCTGGCAGCTGGCAGCTGCATCAACTTGCACCAGTCATGCACAGAGCACATACATACATGTTGGAAGTCAATCGCCAGGCCAGGCCAGGCCTGGCCAGTCAGCAGCAGCAGCAGCAGCTTATTGAAGAATTCTCTATGGCCAATGTTTGATGTCTAATTAGCATTAATCTATTAATAGCCATTACAATAGCATACATAGTATGTGAGGTAGGTTGAAAATCACTCTCAGCTCTCACCTCAGTCCAACAATGGAAACTGGCTTTCGCCATAGCAATATTACCAGATGCTTGCAGCATACAACAGGGAACAGTGGATGGCAATAATTAGCAATGAAATCACGTGCAAATGGCCGGGCCAACGTAAGCAGCTGCCAATTTCAATTAAAGAAAGGCGCTCAGCTTCCCAGCGGACTGATGATGACGGGAGCCCTTTAAGTGGCCGTGACTAATTAGGAATTAAATTGACAGAAAACGTGTTCAACCCGAGACGTAACAACGGCCCAACCACAGCAACGACGATAACATTTTAAAGTTTTACATAATTTATGAGTGTTACCTTTTGCAGTATCCTTCAGAGCTCATAAGTCAAGAGCCCAGCATAGTCTGTCAGCTTAAAAAAAAAAAAATTGGCCAGGACCTTCACGACCAGGCTCAAGCTTCATAGGCGCTGACTAACAGGAAACACTGTCTGTTTGGCTAACTGCCTGGCTGGCTGGTTTTGTGCAACAAGTTAAGCTCCTAGCTGTTGACGTGTTGAATGGTCAGCGTTTAAGCTGTTGCACTTCTGACGTCTATATATGTATATAGTATACAGCCCAAAAAGCCAAAGGCAAAGCCCATGCAAGTGATGTATAAATGGCTCTATAGATAGCACGTTGACAGGCTACCAGCTTAACAGAACTCACACACACATATACTACACACACACACACAACACACACAAACACACATACACTACACACACAATCAGATGAACGCACATGTAGCTGAGTACAAAAGCTGACCAATTAGTTAGCTGGCTTAGTGTTAAATATGGCGGTTGCCTTTTAAAGCACAGTTAAGGTCGCTTGTTGTGCAGAGTGGAACACGTACAGCTGTCTGGCTTTTCAACCTGCAATCAACTCGAGTTCATTAACAACTGGGGAGCAGCCGGAAAAGCGCTTTTCAAAATTGCACACATTTCATTATGAAATATGAAGCCATATACAGAGCAAGCTGTTATCCCAGTAAAACAGCTGCACAATAAAAAAAATATTACTAAACTTATTTTGCTTAGTTTGAAAACTAATCTAAATTGCATATATTTAATTAAATTTATAGAAGAACTCAATTTCGTTATTACAAATTGTTGAATATTGAATTTCAACACTATGTATATAGTGTTAGAAACACTCATGTTGCAGCATATAGCAATAGTTTGCAACATTGTGAAATTCATTTTCATGCAAAAGTAACATCGATCGTAAAGCTAGGTACACACGATGCAAACAATTTGCAGCAAGTTGAAAATAATTTGCAGCAAAAGTTTGCACAAATGTTCACACCAATGCAAATATTGCATGCAAATTACTTGCTGCAATCAATTTTTGTTTTGCACGCAAACTTTTGCATGGCTATTTCGTGCAATATATTGCATTAATGTCTACACGTGTTTTCATTTTTTGTATTTGTTTGCACTGGTTGCGAGTGACACTCAAATTCAAGGAATAACGACGTGTTTATATTATGTCGGCGCAACAATCGAGAGTTGCTGCTGCTGCTATATTAGCAATTTTGATAAAACAAAAAAAAATGAGAAATGAGAGAAGTCTGCCAAAAAAAAAAAAGTGTTGGGTGAAAGAGTGGATTTCTAAAAGAGATGAAAAAGGAGTGCATCAGAACTTTTTAATACAATATGGTGATGAAAAAACAATTACAATTTTCGCATGTCAGTCAGTGATTTCAATTTTTTATTAGAAAAAGTACATTTTTTTTTTTTTTTTTTTAGAAATTTCGCGATAAGCATTTTGCTTTTTATAATTATTTTTAAAGTCTGCTGACGAAACATCCCATAAAACTCAAAAATTCTCGTACAATTCAATTAATTCAATCGTTTTCTCGCGATCCCACATTTTGCTTTGCTTGCTGCAATATTGCGGCTGAAAGTAAACAGCACATTCAAACAAGCAAACAACTGACGCAACCAAGCTAACGGCAAAATTCAGTGTTCAGACGACAAGCAGCAAAATGTTTGCACTCGTGTTCAAACGTGCAAATTTGATTGCAGCAATCAACTTGCTGCAAATTGTTTGCATCGTGTGTACCTAGCTTAATGTTGAGTGTCGCGACGCTAGTCTAGAAACATTATGTGTCTGACGAATTTGACTAGCGCGCATTGAATGTTGCTGCATCGCGATCTGTCTTGTTGCGATTCTTGAGCTGTGTAGATCGATGTGCTGTGCCGTGCTTAAATCAAAATATAAGTCGTAATACAAAGTATAACAACTACTGTGTGATCCTATTTCGGGCCTGGTTTTTCAACACAAATTCATATAATTTATATATTTACTAGCATTTGTTAATGTTTCTCCAAAATATGCATAGCTTAGCTTTGACTGCCAGCATATCTAACAAACAGTTTATTGTTCTTTAGAAAAACATTATTAAACTTGTTAGAAAACTACAATTTTTTGAAATGCAAAAACTATATATAACTTTGCATATCGTTTTAACTTTATTTTATGATTAGCTCGCTAAGCGCAGACAGAAAATAAAATCCACGAAAACAATCTAAAACTTTTAAATCCGATTTACGACGCCCAACGCCATTGCCAATGGCGACAAAACTTCATAATTAAGCACACAGATAGACAAGGAGAGAGTCAGAGTGAGTGAGAGAGAGAGAGAGAGAGAGAGAGAGAATGACAGAGAGATATAAACTCACTTCACTACAAACACATTTACACGCAATCGGCACTATTAACCTGCGCAGTTAACCTGGACAATGCAGCGCTAAATGAAAAGCTGCAACAAGGCAGCAGAGCAACTGACAGGCGAGCCAACATGCTAGTGACAGGGAAATGCGAGCTTCACACAGTGTTGGATAACGCATGCTGGCTGGCTCAGACACACACACACACGCACACACACGAGCACATACGGTGAGCCAGGCTGTCAGGTAGCAAAATTTCTGACTGCACTGACTAGCTGTCTATACTTGTCTAGTTTTAATTAATTAAATTTCACACTCATAAAATGAGGAACAATGTGCGCCCCGGGCAAACGTTGTGCTCCAACTTTAACTGCATTTGTCTAATTACTGACTATGCAACACTCCACAACAAAACGCACACGCTTGGCAACCGCTCGAAATGCAATCCGCCGGAAATTGGCTCATATGGATGTGCAACCACAACAACAACAGCAGCAACAACAACAACAACAACAACAGCTGCAACAGCGATCAGTCGGACTTTCGCATAATTGAAAGCGTCACATTGTGATCCGCTCGTGGGCGGGCGGCTTCATAACAAATGATTCATTTCAATATGTGCCAGTTGGACAATGGCCGCCAACGAAACTTAGGCACTTAGCACTTTATGCTCGGGTATATTCCAACTCATATACATACTTATAAATACATATATATATATACATATGTAGATATATGCTTGTATTGCCAGCAGGCGCTTATCGAATTGACATGCGTATCTTAAAGCTACCTTTTTGTTTTATTAAAAACAAGGTTTTTCTTTGATTGTTTTTATTTGTTGATATTAATAATTGACTTCACGTTTTTTTGTTTTGAGGCATCCGCCACATAGCACAAAATTGTTTAGGTCTCGTTGTCAATACTATTTTTTATACCCTGTTTTTTTTTCTCTTTCTGCTAACTCTGCAAACACTCACACAGCACACTCCCACACACACACTCGCGCTGTGTTAATGATCTGCTCTGCTGTGCCGCATAATAAATGACGAGAAGCGTCAAATCGCAAGCCTGCTCCGGGCCTTATAGCATTTGACAAATCATTCACGCTTCTTAGTAATCGCCTTACAGTTGAAGTGCTTAAAAGCAAAAGGTAATCGCTATCAAAGTAAGTAGTGATTAGATTTAATCAATTAGCAATTAGCAGGTAATATAAATCACCAATTTAATTTACAATTGTGCCTGATTTAAAAAACAAAAACTAAACAAACAAAAAAAAAAATCTACAAATATTATTTATTATCATTTAAAATTTTCAAATGACCATTTTATTTATTTTTTGAAATCTCAGCAAATGTTTTTCTTGTTTTTTTCCCCAAATAATTTACTATTTTTTAATCAATTAAAACAATAAAAAAGAAAATTTATTTTTTAAATTAAAATACCAGGGTTTTTTTTAGCATATTAATGGAAAATAGCTTTATTCACTTTTCCCATTATATCTGAAATATTTCACTTCATATAAAAAACAAAAATAGTTCTCGCAAAAAAATGTTTCCCTAACTAAATTGCGACCATCAAAATAAATTCAGATAACATATTTCTCCTCCCACTACTACTCACGTCGGTCTTTTCGTATACACTCGAAACATTTAAATCACAAACGAAGCAAAAGATCTTAGCTGCATAAAAATAACAGATAATAAAACAGCACACAAAGAAGAAAGAAAGAAAAAATAAACTAACATCATTCGCTCAAGCTTTAAGGAATATCATCAAATTTGGATTTCATTCGCTGCAGCAATTTCCATTCTCATGCATAAATATTTAGTTAGTGTTTGCGTTTGTCGTCCCCCATTGCTTGACGCCGTCTGATCTGATCCGATTTCTGCGCTATGGAGGATGAGACTACGTTTGCCTCCTCCGCCGGGTGCCGCAGATGGCGGTGTCTCATCGCCTGGCTAGCCGTATTGCTGGTTGTCTGTCTGTCTTCTGGTGAGTGGGTCTTTTTTTTTTTTTTTGCCTGCCTGGGCCGTCGCGTCGGTTGTTTTGTTTATTTACCCAAGTCTTTCGCAAAAGTCTTTCTGGCAACCGTCGTGTTTCTTTTTTTTCCACAGTCTGTTTATCGTGTGCAAATTGCTGAAGAATCGTAAAACTTAAATACACATATGTCTATGACGATCGAGTTGCGCAGATGACGATCGGATAAGTTGTGTGTGCGATCAAAGCAAAAGCTTGCAATTAGCAAAATGGTAAAGTCACAGCCAATTAAGAAATAATTCGCTAAGGTTTCAAAAATTACATAACAATGTAAATGCCTCATTAGCAGCTTGGCTGATAATACGCCCTACTCCCCCTGCTAGTTGCTGTGCTGGTGGGTGATGCTACAGCACAAGCATCTGGCAGCTATCCAGCTAAAAAAAGAAAACCGCATTGCTCAAAAATAAAGCCAAAATGAACAGCAAAATAAAGTGAAACAGAAACATGCCACAAAACTCTCCCAAGCAGCAGCAGCAAGTAAAGCAAAGCAACCTGTTGCCTCGCCTTCAGTGTTCTATCCTATGCCACAAAAGTGGCCAGACAGGCCGTCACTTACAGGGCCGACATTATCATCATGCTCATCAGGAGTAACATCATTCTCACTGGGACGGCTCCAACGCTATATGAGCGAGGAAAATGCTACACATTTTGGCTGGCAAATCACGCAAATGAAATGCACAAAATGTGCGCCATTTATATCATGCAGATACAGACACAGACAACCACACACACACACACACACAGAACCACACAGGCATGTTTCATAGCCAGTTCCCGTGCCGGTGACGTGTGCCACAAGCTACCCAGCAAATGGGAGGCAAAAATATGAGCCAACAGGCCACAGCCAGGCAGGCGGGTGGGCGGGCAAAACTGGCCGCAAAAGACATAGCATGCAATGCACAAGTTGCTGGCAGGCGACTGAGTCAGGTGCAGCCGTTTTCATTCCTGCCAGCTACCCCCCTCCCCCACAACTCTTCTCCGCCTCCCAACACCATCCCAAACCGTATTACGGCCTCACTACGCCTCCCGCCACACTCAATTGCGCACTAATTTAGCGCAGCTAGCACTTAATAATTTCTTTTCATAATTGAGTAAAGAAAAAATCTTGTGACGGGATAGCGCGCCGCAGCCCAGCCGAGGTGTGATAGAAATGCCAAGAGATGACACTGGGCAATAGCATCTTAAGTAGCCAACAAATATATACGTAATGGGCAGCAGGTGACGAGGGTTTGACAAGCAATTCGAATGCCAAATGCAATTCTAAATACAAGTTTTATAGCAATTGCCGATCATTTGTGCTATTGTCAAATGTTTATAATGAACTATGATATAAATAAAATTTTTTTTTTTTTCCAATTTTTAATTTTTTTTTATATAAAAAAAATAAATAAAATTGTAATCCTTTTTTTACTGAAGTATGAATTAAAAGTGTCGCAAGTTAAGAAAATATAATTTTTGAAATATTTTGTTACAGTAAAAATTATGGTAAATCATTTGAGCATATTTTTATATATTAATTTAACTTAATAAACAAAAAATGCTTAATGCTTTATAGTATCAATAGTTGTATATCATTTTTTATGTGACGTTTTTATAACTTACTATACTATAAAATATTTATTCATATTGCTACTTAGAATTTATTTGGAATTTTCTAAAGAATCGCATATGTATATAAACATAATTTTATATACATCTGAGTAGAACGGCAATAAAAAATTTTAAAATTTTCGGGACTTGTTTATTTAACCTATAAGACTGTAAGCTCAACAACTCTTTGTTGACCTGAGGCGTTCTTGCTCGAGATAAACAAGAAATGCTTAAAGCATTATAGCATCAATAATTTTACGATTGCACCGCGCCAAATGCACTGCAATAATAAATTACCTACACTTGAAAAGCCTTGCGTGGATTGACTTGAAAATGCATTCAGAGAGGCCACAGAAAGATTTATGTATAAGTAGAGAGTAGAGAGTAGAGAACATAGAGTAGAGTGGGCGGCCGCCTAGAGAGAGCTGACTGAACTGAGCAGAGCAGAGCAGAGCAATGTCTGCAATTGTAGGGTCTGACACGTCTGATTTAAGTCAGCATGAAATGCTTTGAAGTCCGCACACGTTAAAAAGCCAAGGTGCACAAATTAGTCGCGTCTACTTGGCAGTAATTGCCACAAGTGCCACTTGAGTAGTGGTGGACACACACACACATATATATCTTAATATATATACATATCTATCTATAGGCAATAATGAGATATACATAACCAATTCAAAGGCCACTTCACTCATAGAAAAGGAGATGGCAAATTTGCTGGCTATCAATTTCCAATTGTTGGTCCATTGATGACATTTTGAGTAGAGGACGAAAAACCGATAACTTAATTGGCTTAGTGGTTGCCCAGCAACAGTCTACAACACATATGCTCCATACAAACGCACACACAAACACACACACACACACACACACACACACACACACACACACACACACACACACATTCATACACGCATTCATACAGAGGTGGTGGCACAAACAAAAGGCAGCCCAAACCACAAATTACGAAAACCTAATACGTTGGCCGATTAATCAACTGTCTAAATAGCTGTTTCGGAGATTGGGGCTAACTGGGCTGCTCTGGGTTCTTTAACTAATTTATAAGATTTTTATCTGACCCTATGCCTATGAGCAATGGTTAGAGAGCTTCGGTGGACATTGCCATTGACCCACTCAACGGGCGTGATAATTGCACTATAAAAATGCGCAACTGGGAAAATAAATTAGCAGCCTTTTTGCTTATATTCCCAATTAGTTGCCCTCTCGTTCCTCCACGAGTGTTATGCGAATCAAATAAATCTTAATTAATATGAAAATCGATTACCAGAACATTAATTATTTAAAAGCAGCAGTCAAATAAACACCACCCTACAGCCATTGAGTGGCTAAATAAATAAATAGATACTATGTAGTAGCTGGTATTATGCGGTGGTTCGACTTACGTTTTCCTTCTCGTCGTAGTGCAAACTTACCTGAAAGAAAAATCAAGAGAAAATATATCAATTAATAACATGAATATACGAGCATAAAATTAAAAGAGCTGAGTGTGGGTGCGTGTGTGTGCGTCTGTGTTTGTATGTTAGTGTGTCAATCATATATAATTTATGCGCATTGCATAGAATTCAAATTAAAAATATATTAAAAGAACGAAACCATAAATCACAGCAACAATATTTAAATCAATTTTCAATATCAAGAGAGCAATGTTTTGTTAATTTATTAGTGTTAAAGGGCAAGCAATAAAGCAAAAATGAAGGCATACATAAAATCGTTTAAGTTTTTTAATAAAAACTGTGAGAATACCCTATAAAATACAGTAAAAGATTTGATTTTATGAAATAAAAAAATTAAATAAAAATAATATTAATACAAATTAAATATTAAATAGTATAAATTTTTTTAAATATTTCAAAAAAATATTTATAAAACTTTAAGCTTAAAATACCCAACAATAGGCATATCAAATCGTGGTATAGCATTTTTATTTGTATAAACAGCTCTTTAAACTCATTTATCTCTCTTTACAGAATATCCTCTACTTTTTTTCTTTTTTTTTTTTTTTTTTTTTTTTTTGCATGAAGCAAGCAAGCACTCAACCAGCTAACCACAACCACCCACTCGTGTACAACAATGATAAAATGCTAAGGAGACGCCAAGTGACCATTGTGCGTTACGCTTTTGTCCTGCAGGAAGAAGTCTCATAAGTCATTTCTTCAAGTCAAATAATTCATAATCGATTTGCAGCAGGCAGCAGTAATACGGCATAGCACGACATAGCTACCTATCAGGGGCTGGATGGAGGTTTGCGTTGGGCAAACAAAACGCGCATAAACGAGCGCTCGCCGCGGGACAAGTTCGTTAGGCCAGGCGAGGCAAGGCCAGGCCAGGAAAAGTTGCTCCAACATTTACCTATGAAAATCAAAGTGCGCCCTGGGAAACACCTGGGCGCAGGATGACTGACTACAAGACAAACAAAATATGCTCGTTGAATTTCTATTAAGCCAACTAACTCAAAAGTAATTGCTAGCTAGCAGCATAGCTGAGTGGCAAGTAGCAATTGCACGCAGCCCCTACCTCACAATCTCTCAGTGTCTTCCTCTCTCTCCCTCTCTCTCTCTCTCACTCTTTATTCACTCCCCAGGCAGTGTTTGGTCTCCAGCTGCTGGTCATCAATATGTGCGCGTTAATGGATGCCTAAATAAATGATAACTGCAAATTACGATTCCTGCCAAGGAGCAGAGGTTAGTAGAGTAGCCGCACGTACTGCTGCTAAATACATTTCGCTCAGCTGCAGTTGAGTCCAAATATTTTCACGTGTTCCCAATGCCTCACCAAAGTTGAGTCAAGTTACAAAGTGCTTAGTTTTTCTTTATACATACATACATACATATATATATATATATATATATATATATATATATATTACATGTTTTTTGTTTTGCAACTAGGTTTTTGGGGATTTTACAGTTTTCTCTTCTCTTTGGTTTAACAGAGTCAGAAGCTTCGAGAGTTAGTGCTCTGCGGTTTGGTATGTGTGTCGGAAGCGGACCATTAATTTTTAATTTTTACATTTTGTTGTACACTTAAGCGAATTTCCTGCGCATACAGCATATTTTACCACGGCCATGGGTAATCAAATGAAAAATGCAACAGTGTTTTAGTTCTCGTTGATACTTTGGCCTAGTGGAGTGAGCGGTGAAACAGAAACAAGTTCAAATACTTTGAGTTAGTAAGTGCCTGGGAGATTTTCATAATGTTTAGCGCTAACTAAACTATGTGCGAATACGTTTTATGTATATATAATGAATAGTTGAAAATGTGCCTCCCTCCCAGGAAGAGAAGTCCATCACCTATATCTCCTATCTATAATCGCATCTGTTAGCTTTTGAATCCGTTTTCATCAATTCACGACTGCAATTCGCAACATTATGTTCAATATTTGTTAATTATGGCATCGAAATGCAATAAAAGCGCTAGAAAAAGCAACTATGAGGTATCGAAGTGGGTTGCCATTAGTTCCGGTTGAACTGAAATGCAAGCACAGGTCGCCCAGGTCGTTTAGGTCGTTGCCAGCTGGTGATGGAGAAGGCGGTGCTGGCGAAGGGCAGCTCTTTAACAAGGTTAACACAACGCTAAGCAGCTGTCCCTGGCGGGAGCCCAAGCCGGAGCTAAAGCTGGAGCAGGAGCCGAAGCAGGAGCCGGAGCCATGTTCACGTCGCAACCTCAGTGCACTTGAGGCGCAATCGTTCAGCGTGCTGCCAGCAGCCAGCTAGCAGCGTTGCATACAAATTGCTCTCGCACACACACACATATGCACACATACACACACGCATGAGAGTGCACACTAAGAACTGTTAAAAGCCAGGTAAATGTGCCCTGGCATGTAGGTATGTCTTTAATGTGGTTCGCTACACACACATACATACACATACACCGACACACACACACACACCTGCATACATGCAATACCTATATAGAAATATTTATAGAGACTCTGTGGCACGTGAGCTTTGGAAATGCGAAATGGACATTGCTTAATACCATATTCTGTGGCATGTGGATGCAGGCTGATTTTATGCAACACCAGGCATCATAATAGCTCATTATGGTTGGGCAAACTTTACCGTTCGTACATATACCCCCGCAAAATTCATTAGCTAAAAGGCAACACACCAAAATTGAAGAGCATCACATTTGGCTGCTGAGAATGTTATCTTCGCTTTACACAAATCGATACGCTAATTGATTGCCGCAATTGCCGCAATTGATTTAGTCTAGCCCCGTCTAATTGATAGCCACAACGTGCCAAGCACACATCTATCTATATATACAATTTTTCATTGCGTCTATTTTAAATAGCGATATATATATACATATATATTAAATCGCGCGACGCCCACAGGTGAGCCGCAACATTAACAACTATCGCTCTACGCGATTTAATAGATCACATCGAGCGCATCAATAATCAGCGTAAATTAATTAAGCGTTTTACACTTTATCTATATAAACACACTAATATGTGTATCTCAATGTGCATATATGCATACACACATACAGATATATGTATGTATATGTGTTTGTCTACAACTTATACGCATAGATGCTCGCAATTTAGCATGACGTCGCTCTTAAGTTTCACAGGCCATATTTTATGATATACCTACTAAATATACATACGTATATGCATATGTATGTATGTTCTTCATATGCTCTTGCATTGGGTATTATAATTTGGTCAACACGCTTGTAACGCACTATAGGCTTCTCAATGTTCTCTTTAGAAGCAAAACAAAATAAATAACACTATGTATAATATATATATTAACTCAAGGCAATTAATCTTTCAAATACTATATTGCTTTAACTAAATTTAGTTTTTCTTTCAACTAGTTGGTCGGAGATTTGATTTATTTGTACTTTCATTAAATATTATATATATTATTAATTTATCTCCGAGGGAATAGACATTTTGCGACACACCAATGTTATTTCTTTTTTCACGTTTGTTTTGTTCCGTTTATTTTTATTGTTGAAAACTTTTACGTCGCGGTTTATTTTCGGGGCGCCCGAAAAAAGTGCATAACTTGGCCACGCTCCAACGACCCACGCAAATATATGTACATATGTATGTGAAGAAATGCCCCGCTATGAGAATGTTATATTGTCTGTGCATAAAATATTAAAATCCCATTTTTTATGAGCGCCAAGTGGTCAAGTGTACAAATAAAATATACCGAATCTACAAATAACATTTATTTTTCTCTACTATATTAATAAAATAAACGAAGTGCCGCCGCTGCTTTGTCTGTGTGTGTGTTTTTTGAGTAAAAGAAAATAATGAAAGACAAGACAGACATAGAGATAGAAAGCGAGAAAGGGAGAGAGATGCGCTGTTCTTTCTGTCGGCTTTTAACGGTTCACAAATAGCGCACGGCGCCCTCTTATTAAATATGAAAACAAACACATATACATATATACATACACATATATATCCATTAGACATATATGCAATTCATATAGTTGTCGAATAAATCTTGGACGGGATTAAGCTATATCTGGGCGCTTTAATGTGGCAAATTATTGTGGGCCATTCACAAATCGCTGCTCGATATCAAACAGCAAACGAAACAACGATATTTCTCTGCATTGTTTATATGCATAAAATTCCTTAGCTATGTTTCCGGTTATTTTTATTAAAAATACAAATTAATTCACACGTATTTAATAGGAACACATAAAAAGCATCTTTTATTGGTAGAGCTCTAAGAGATATTGCATCAGTCGTGTTTAACACACATAAGAACATATGGGGCAAGATTCAACAGTGTCATAACATTTGTAGTTTTATCAATCGAATTGGTTTTTTTTAATGCATTTGCTTTGTCAGCTAAGTAGCTAATTGATTTCAAGATGGTATTAAGTACTATATAAGGAAAGAAGTGAAATAGAATTAATTGCTGAAGAGCTAACTGAAAGTGTGTCAAATAATAATACATTGTATATAAACATTATTAGTTTTTGTCAATTTAAAAAACGAACGAAGTATATAGTGTAGACTGCTCAACCCTGCAGATACCCTAAATTCTTCAAAGAGCTGATATTCCAATCATAGTACTGCTTTTTCAAAGAAAGGCGCTATGCTTACTCGACTCAACCCTATTCTGGATAGACTTTCATAATACTATTTTTATAGTGGGACTCAACTCTAACCAGGAATAATTATATTAATGTGTATGATATCTCTCAATAGTAAGCTCTAAGACTAGTGTATACAAGTCACGTTATTATTGTACATTTGTATTTAATTGAAAAAATATATGATTAACTCGTGCTGCTTAACGTATAAAAGTGTGTACTGCAAATTTTAAACCTTTAGCTTTTGTGGATTAAAAGATCATAGCGCTTAATCGGAAGAAGGGACAAATATAGCTAAATCAACTCAGACCCTGCTGAGCCAGCCATGTCATCTTCTGCTTGTCACATACGTTTTCACAAAACTTTTACACCCTGACTTTCATAAACAAAATATACAACAAGTAAGAAAGCTCTAGTCGAGACTGCTCGACTACGAGATCCCCTGAACCCTTGGAGCAATAGATATTTCAATACTTTTTCGCGACTTTCAGCTTACACAAGAAACACGCACACACACACACACACACGCACGTACGCAAACACAGGCATACATACACACACACGCATACAGACACACATACACACACACACGCATACATACACAAACGCATACACACACACACGCATACATACACAAACGCATACACACACACACACATACACAAACACATACACACACAAGCAACCATGCATAAACACGCATGGGCTGCAGTGTGCGCTTACTATGAAAACTTAATTGTTTAATAACTTTTTTTATGGACGTACGATCTTCATGAAACTTTTAGATTATGATTATAACATGAATATGCATGTAATTGCCAAAGCACAAGTCTCTAGTATTTGAAATACGCTTTTTACAAAAGTGAGGGTGAGGGGGTGAATTTAGAGGTGGGGGGTAAATTTTAACAAAAACCGAAATTGTATAAATTGCATATAAGCATTCATTAAAAATTTGGAGACTCTAGCATTAAAGGTGTAGAAGATATAATTTTATAACTGGGTTTCGATAAGGGTTTTTATCGATAAAAAAAGATCGAGATAAGTTATCGATTTTTAATGATAAACTTGATATGCGCGCTGTAATTACAGACATTTAAAAAAAAATTTGAAGTCTCTAGCTCTTATATCTTCTGAAATCGACGCGTTCATACATACGGACAGACGGACAGACGGACAGACGGACAGACAGACGGACAGGGCCAAATCAACTCAGCTCGTCACCCTGATCAAGAATATATATACTTTGTGGGGTCTGCCACGCCTCCTTCTCCCTGTTACATACATTTCAACAAAACCATTATACCCTGATTTCCCATTGAAAATGGGTTCAGGGTATAAAAATATATATATACAAAATAAATAAAGTTTCCTTTAATTTAATCTGGATCGATTAGTGAAAGAGCATTTCACTGATTGCAATTCTGAATTAATATTTAGTCGAAAATTCAGTGTTAGATTCACCCCAACATTATTTATTCAGCAAAAATTTGTGTTTTAAATATCAACATGTACATGCTCATGAGTTCTAGCCACATCCTCTCCATTTGGTTTGGTCCGGCACACACACATTTCGTCTATGTAACAATTCAATTAATAAAACATTAGCCATTTAGTTTACAAACACACACAACAACTAATAAAAGTTGCATTAGACATGAAGCCGGATCGTAAAAGTGGCAAGTGCACAAATGCCGCTGGCATTAAGTGGGCGCTGCTGACGGAAAGCTGCCACATTAATTTGTAAATTCTGGCCAAGTGGTGTCGTAAATATGAATTATATGCAAATGCAGAAGCTAAGGCAAAGCCAAAGCCGAAGGCCGAGCACGTGTAGCATAAATTCATAATTTTTCATTAGCGCGCCCAGATAGACCAGGCGAGAGAGAGCCCATTAAAACGTCGCCAACTATTGACTTATGACCAACAAGAAACAGCGTCTTGTCGTGTCGTTCCCAACAAAGCCGCCTAATTAGCAGCTTTGCTATCCAGACACAACAACTAGAAGACACGAACAGGAAGAAACTTACATGAAACGATGAAATAAAATCGTAAATATTATTTTTAGCTTCAAGTTGGCCAAAATGGCCATGGCTGAGTCGAAAAGCCACAGACAGTCAAAGCGAAAGATTGGTTTTAGCTGTTGCTCTTTTTGGCGGAAATATCACACAAACACAAATACACACACACACTCTAACACAAAGTGTATCTAAGAGATACATTTAATGTCTGTTTTATGGCCGTGTTAGTTGCGTGGGCGGTTTAATGAACACGCGTCGTATTCGTAATGGACACAAATTGAAACTTTGCTCACTGTTCATTTGCAAACTAATAGAATACAATTGGCATTCATTTGATGTATCTTTAGCATGCTGCGAAATCGTAGCACACAAATATTTGCAATTCAATTGCTGCAGAAAATCAAATCAAACCAAATAAAATAAATTCAAGCACACCGACGTATTCAAAGTGTCTATGAGAGATCATCAAATACTCGCAAAAGCCAAATGAATTGAAAAATATGCAGGATATTTGAGTAGTAGCAGCAGCAACAGCAACAACAACTGAAATAGCAACAGCAACAATAACATGTTGCTGCTGCATCAACGACTCGATACAGAATTTGACAACAAACTGAGAGTATACATGAAATCTTCAAATGTTTAGCATTCCAAGATTTCATCCGTTCTTTTTCTGAAATGTTTTCAAAGTGTTTTCTCTTTTTTTTTTTTTTTTTTTTTTTTTTTTTGACTTTTGTTCAATTGAAGTTCAAATGGTTCACACATAGACTTCAAGAGGTTGCTCTTAAAAACTACTTAGCACTATACAAAATCAATAATTTATTTGAAAATTAACACTTACAGCTTGGTTCATGCTATGGAACTTTTTTGCACCAATAACGAACACAAAAACTTACCTAAAACGAGAAACAAAAAAGAGAGGAAAACGAAAAATGAAAAATATATTTTGTTGAACTTCACTTATGCATGGATTAACCGACTTATATAGCTATATATTTTTATATGTATATAAATTCTATTCTAATGCTGCAACTTTCCGTTGTTATAGCTGCTGCCATCCATGTGAGTTGAGCTGCTCTTGTTTATTTGCTCGTATTTATTTCTATTTGATTTTGTTTTGGATTTCTTTTTTTTTTTTTTTTTTTATTTGTGTGGACGTGAGAATAAACAAAAGTTTCCAATTGGAAATTTTTATGCAAGCAAAAGCAGCAGCAAAACAAGCGGAAATCAACAGTTTAACGAATAAGAGTAGTTAGTAAATAAATATTTGAGTAAAATACATGCGCTCATATAAATAATTGATTTAGATTTGATGCAAAACAAATCAAGAACGGGAATATTTAAACCAAAAATAAATAAAAACTGTAAAATATCAAATATGTTTTAATTGCCAAACTCCAATCAGCAAATATAAACTTGTACGGGTAGAAAAATTTAGAGTGCACCAAGTTTAAATGTAATCAAGTAAAGCGAATTTGTAAAATAAAGCTTAGCTTATGCAGGCTTAAATGAAACACATATACTTCCATTATTTCTGCAACATAGAAAATCCGCCTAAAGGCATTCTCAGCATCTGAATCACAAGTTAATTAAAAAAACAAACAATGTATGCATTTTACTTTGCAATCAAAAAGTATTATAGCCTCTCGCTCTCTCGCACTGCCTCTCTCTCTCACTCTTTCTCTATATGAGCTCTATTAACCATTTGAAAATCTGCGAAAATCGTATCTGCATATGAACTAACTTTAACACAAATATACAATTCAAATATTGATAGTGTGCGTGTGTGTGTGTGTGTGTATGTGTGTGTGTGTGCGTGGGTGTAAATTGCGTGTAGCGTGGCAAATAATCGTCCACTATGCAACACACTATCGTTGTTGCTGTTGCTGTTGTTGCTATGACGGTATCGTCGCTAATAAACCGCTTATCTAATTAGTTATAACTTTGTTGTTATTTACCTATTGTGGGCCGACAAACAAAAAGCCAAGCGCACACAAAAGCTTTAAAAAGCCCACTCACACGCCACAACACACACACACACACACACACAAGCACTCTCTCACTGTCCTCTGCGTTGGTTATCTAAAATCGTTATATGGCATGTTAAAAATCTGTGTAAATTATTATTGATTTTAACGGCAGCCACGTCCATTCACGCCGCCTAATGAGCGAGGCACCCTTGACAGTAACAACAACAACAACAAAAACAAGAACACAAATTAAGTGCAGTTTATTAGTTGAAATTGATAACAATTTATGACACTGGCCGAACAGTGGCCCGCGTAGCAGCAGACCCTAGATAAAACCCAATTCAAATGCAGTAGAGAAACCTATTTTAGCATTTACTTAAAAAATTGAGTATTACAAAATAGAATTACTGAAATACTTTGATATATTAAAACTGAAATATCTACAAGTCTGTTTAGCCAAGTGTTTGTTCCAGCCAATCATATAATTGTTCCACAGTGCACGGCACCGTGGACAACGGCACAGCACACAAAGAGCGCTCTCAACTGAACGTTGACTTCAACTTTTATGTATGTATGTACAGTAGTATGTCCAAAGTTAACATCAACTGATCAACTGATGTCATCATATCATATATATGCTTTGTAGCTGCTCACATGTGGCCGACCGGCAAAAGCAGTGTTAGTTCATTGTCTGCTTAAGAGCTAAGCACTTCAAGCAGCAACAACAACAACAACAATAGTAAAATAAACAATGAACTGTGTACTTAACAGCTCTCGGCTATCTTAGATGCTAGAAAGTATTTATCTTGTACATGCTTAGCCAAATCTTTGCGTCTGTTTGGCACAAGTTTTGCATATTTGATGATTTTGCATAGCAATTACCACTGGCCCTAACAGACCGTTGACACTTGGCTGTCATAGTCCGATACTATCGGCAGATCACTGCGAATGGCCCACCCAAAATAGATTGTGTTAAACAATGCAAATGACACGCAGCCCATAAGCTGAGACGAGCTGCTAGACAAGCAGATACTTAGCCGCATATAATGGAGGTATAAATATATACATACATATATATTTATAATATATGAGAAGGGCCAACCACGAAGAGCATTTGATGTGACTTTATGGCGGCTGCTGGCACCATGCCCAAATGAAGCGCTCTCGGTGGTGTCACTACTGCAAATGAAATCCAAACTAGAAATATTCTAAAAAAAAAAAAAAAAAAAAAAAAAACGAAGAGGAACGCAGCAAAAGAAATACCACTGGGCCAGAAATCTCAATTATTTGCAAAACATGTGTCGACTGTAGATGCGCTTCATGTTTGGCAATCCGTCAGATGCGCGTGCTGCTGTGGCTGCGGCTGCGGCTGCGGCTACGGCTGCTGCTGCCTGATGTTGCTACAGCATAGTGCTTTCCATCTAAGCGACATGCGGCCATAAGTCATCAGCACAGAGCAAGCTAAAGAAACTTAAATTGAATTCTCTTAAGCAGAGCAAAGAAATGATACGCCAACTAAAAGTTGAAAGTACATTTGCCATTCGAGCTGTCAAAGGCGAGTGTGCGACAAATATTTTTATATAAATATTTTAGATTGAAATTCAATTGCGAATCAAAATAAATAAATGGCAGAATGCCCAGAGGCAAAAGAGAACCTGTTAAAAACAAGTAAGCCGGCAAAAAGCATTAGTTAAATTGAATTCACACCAATTCAAGTGCCAATCGTGCACAAACGCCTTGCAATCTTTTTTGCCATGTGCAAAAGCAACTAAGATTTAATCACAAAAATCTTGACACTTCAATTAATTTAAGATATGATTTATAAATATTATTTTTTTTAGCTACTTGTTAAATTTGATACACTTTTCAGTACAGTGAATATATAATTTTTTTAAATCTCTCTCTCTCTCTCTCTCTCTTTCTACTATATTTTTTGTTTCGATTGTCAGCTTTCTTTCCGTCCCTACTATCTTTTTGATTCGATTCTCATCTCTCTCTTTCTTTTTGGTACCGTAAATTTATGATCAATTCAGTTTTCAGCTCTCTCTCCCTTCCTCTGTGTCTCTCTAATATATGCATTCTTTCGATTGTCATCTCTCTCCCACTCTTTTACAATTAATATGATTTTTTTTTTTAATATGCATACACATACTTACTATGTAGTCAATATAACCTTCAATTTAATCTCTCTGTTCCTCCATAACTATCTATCTATACCTCTCTCTCTTTCTATTTATATATCTATAGCTCGCTTCTTCTCTCTCACTCTATTCACTCTCAAAATCTTTCTCTCTCTCTCGCTCTCTTTTTCTATGTACTGATATTGATAGTAGCACTTGCATTTATGAAAATCGCGTAGAAGAGCAAATCTATCAACTGGTTTTTATAATATATATTTAGCAACATCTCTCGAAGTCTAATTTGTGATAGTTTACTCTGTTTCACTTTTCCCTCTATTCGAAACAACCAGCTCTTTACTGCAGATTTACTCGAATGTTAACAAATTAACAAAAATACACACACAATCGTAAATATGTATATCTACGATTACAAAACACCGTCGACTTACATCTTTTTGTTTGGCCAGTCTATGGCACAAGTAGAGTGCAACAAATAAACCAGAATGCATATTTGTAATGCTAGAGTGAACAGTGAAATTTCTTGGATGCTCTGCACTTGGCACATGCCAAAAGAAAACACATGAAAAGGTTATGCCGGGCCAGTACTTGACCAAAAAGCACTGCATTATGCAAAAAGTAACTTTAACTTAATTTAAAAGTGCCACTGAGTGGAGGAAGTCCACGAAAATCTCTGAGCAACAACAACAGCAACACCACTAGCACCACCAAAAACAACAACAACAAACAACTATGTCGACCGCATAAAGATTGAATGCACTGCACAAAAGAAACAAATTCCAGTCTCGTGCATCCGTCCGAAGAATGCACTCGGAAATGCTCAACATACAACAAAACGAAGAAGAAGAAGAAGAAACAAAAACACCAAGCCAAGCGCAAGTGGTGAAAATCCTCGGAAAATCCATGCGGCGACGGCCGCCAAAGACAAATGTGGGTCGCAAGCGCAAAGTGCAACAACATGCACACACACAGACAGCTAGCCACAGAGGGGGGCCGTAGAGCGAGGTGTGGCAGCGACAGATGGCGAAAAGATGCAGCTGGGAGATATGGGCACTGGGCGTGCAGCAACAAGATACCGACGACGCGCCGTTGCCGCACGCGGCACGCGGTAAAAACAACAAGAAAACTAAACCATGTTGTTGTTGTTGTTGTTGTTTTGTTTTTGGTTGTTGGTATTATTGTTGTTGGTGTTTTTGTTTTTTGGCACTTGCCCTTTAGCCAGAAAATGCAGAGCCAGCCTCTTACCCAGCGCCCTGTGACTCGTTCTCGTTCTCTCTCTCTCTCTCACTCGCTCTCGCTCTGTTGCTGTCTGGAGTTTGGCTTGGCTCTTGCATTGCTTAAGTGAAATTTAATGATATTTTTACAGGCCAACTTGGACCGGCAACAGGTGCTGCCACTGGCCAATTTTCTTTACTCTTCGCGGCTGCCTCTGCTGCTAATTTGTTAAATTGAAGTTCTGATTCTATTGTCTTGCCAATGTATTTAAAAGGTGCTAGCTGACAAAAAAAAAAAAAAAACAATTACGAAATGACCAAATGGTCATTTCACATATTTATAAAGCAGCAATTAGACGTGTGCGCGTTTTTGGTAACGATTTGTGTTAGATGGAAATACAAACGTATAAATACCCTATCCTCAGGCGAATGGAGCACTTTACTCCTTAAGTTTAATGATTATTCAACAATAAAATCGGGTATTAGCTTTAAATCAAATTTTAGGAATCTCTTTGTCCGATCACAACAACAGAATATGTTTGGCATGCAACTCTTTTAAAAGCTAAAACTATTTGGGAATTAAATATTCAAGGGCAATGAACCCAGTGATCAAACCCTAGACAATGAAATTATACACACAATAAAATAAGCTTAACTCCGACATGTGGTTAGCTGAAGCAGTCTGGTGTTAATGGATTTTATATATAAAATAATAAAAAAAAAGTAATAAATCACTTAAAAGCAAATATAAACAATAAGTACAAAACAGATACAAATAAAAAAAAAAAAAAAAAAAAAAAATTATCTTTATGAAAAAATGATAATAAAATAACTCGGACATGTTATTTACTAAAGCAGTCGTGTGTTAATTGAGTTTGAATATATAAACAAATAATAATAAAAAAAAAAAAAATTAATAAATTAAAATAAAATTTAAAAAAATAAGTTAAAAAATTAAAAAATAGGTAAATGACAAAATCAAAAATATATAAACAAAAAATATATATTTTAAAAATAAATAAATAAATAAAATGAAAATAAAAGCAAAACATAAAAAAAAAATTTTTTTAAATTAAAAAAAAAAATGTAAAAAAAATGTAAAAAAAAAAGTTGTAACTATTTATTGTCATGTGCTCATCTGAATAAATAAATAAAATAAAATGTTAATAATAAAAAACTAAATTTCAAGCAATATATTTGGTTAAGCCTCAGAAAATGTAAAACCTATTTAGTTGAGCAGAACTGTATATATAAGATCAACAAAGACCGATCTAAAATATCTTCAGTAAGAGCATTTGAAGGCCAGCTGATGAGCGGCGCCCACGCGATTAAAGGCAATTGAAATAAATAGAAAAGCAAATGATCTAACAGCTCATGCGACATTTGTAGAATGTAGTACTACAACATCCACAAATGAGTACATATGTATTGCATACATACTGCTGCACATATATTATACATAAATTCGGGACTGTCACATTTTGGTTACAATTTGAAATGTTTAATGTGCGAATGCACTTAAAACTGCTGCGCTGGCACCGTCTCTAAACGAGTCTACAGTTGGCCATTGAGCCAGCCGCAAACGCAGCACGCAACACGAACATTGTGACATAGGACTCATGTTCCGGGCAACTATACGATGGGTAGGCACTCCAGAGAGACTGGGAGTTTCAAGTGCTCACATACACAACACAAATGTACACATACACACACTAATACATGTGCACATTTAGTGTTGTTTGGGTCGTGCATATGTCGTCGGACAGAAATGCGAGTCGCGTGGGACCAACCAGTGCTTTGGCCCCTTCGCCCAAGTCCAAGCGGCAATGGGCCAAAACAAAAATTAAAAAAAAAAATAAAAACAGCTGACCTGTCATTTGATGAACTGTGGAGCCAAACAAGCGCTTATTTAAATAAGTCTCGCAATTGTTGTTCCACTGTTATTGTAGCTGTTCAGCTCAGCTCAGTTCTATTTTTCCAGTGCGCGCTTGCGTCAGTTTTCGCAAGAAATCAACAGCAACAAGCTGGCAAATAGACAACTCTAAATAAATATATAATTATGCATATTGTTTAGTTTAATTATGAAATCCAAGCGAGCGAGACAACGGCTGCTCTTGCATTGGGAATAGAAACGAAACGAAACATAATGCCGAAGCATATGAATTCGTCATTTCATAGAAATGTAAATACAGCTGACAAAATTCGCTCTAAATATGGAGTATATAAATTAGTAAAAATTAAAAACGGAATCCATTTGGTTGTGCACTCGGCTATTTCCTTTTAAATTGTTGCTCGAGTAATTTTTATTTACAGAGCGAAAGCTCGCTGTAATGCTGGCATTATCTCTATAGATTTTTCGCTTTACGAAATCTCCTGCTTTATTTCATATCTCACAATATCCACTCTACAAGTGAGTCAAGATCTCAGGCAAAACTCAATTGCAAATGCATTTCTCAACTCTATCAACTGCAACTGCAATTGACAACAGGTGTTGCCAGCTAAGATTGCCAAGCAAAAGTAAACATTTCGCCTTCCGCTGTCCATTCTATAATGATTACGATGGTGCGTGCTTGCGTTACGCTAAGTGAGTTTAGCCATTTCTTGGCATTCAGCGAAACGACGACAATGACAACCACTAAACCACAGCACCCTGAACCACACACGCGGGCGAACTTGGCTACAAACATCTATTTAGCATGCAAAGGCGGTTGCCGACAGCGACTAAATAATGTCTGTGGATATGCAAACAAAAGGAAACTAAAGGAGTGTGGACTGGCCACAAGGCATGTAAAAATAAACACCCCGGCAGAGGCAACGTCTGAGCACATATGGCAAAAGGCAATCAAAACAGGTCTTAACATATGTGACATATCATTATCTAAAGATATCTATATCGTATATCGTAGATCGAATGTTACAGACTAAATGCTTTTGCGGGATTTTGTTTCAAAGTTCTCTTAAATTCTTCAGCCTATGAAACAACTGTGTAGCAGAAATTAATTCTTTTAACTAGAACTGTGTTTTATACTACTAAATTAAATATTTATACTGATGGTTAAATTGACAGCTTTCACAGTTTGATTCATTTATATTTATAGTTTTATTTATATGTCTGATTTCCAATACTAAAATTAAAGGGGAAAAATGCATTTTAATTTCCATATATTTTATTATATTCCACTATTATATACAGACGAATAATATGAATCATATTTACCGCAAAACTTTATACTGAATGGTAAAAACTTTGTACTTTCTGCATAAATGAAAGCGACAATCGCATAGAATTTTAGTTAGAGGCAAACATTACATTCAAAAGGAATTTGAAAATAGCTGCAACTAAAGTTTTGTTAAATTAAAAACAAAATTGTAATACAAAAACTTTAATTGAAGCACTGCCAAATATGCATTCGGCTGTGAAATATTTAATTATAGAAAAATAATGCATATTTCATATAGCATAATAAAATGCTCATGTAAGATTCTGAATAGATTGTGAAACATTTAATTATAGAATAAGAATTCACTGGAAATATAACGTATTAAAAGTTGATGAAGATATTAATGAGCTTTACATTTCTTTGAAAGAAATTAGAATAAGATTAGCAAGTAGCTGAAGGCCTCTTTAATTATTAATAAGTTAGCGCTTAAATAAATAAAATAAGATTATCAAGTAAGAGTGCTTTGTAGTCGAGAGACTGCTCGACGATATTCTTCGAATCTGTACAGCAATTTATTTTATAATGTAGCCCCTATTATACCACAAAATCAAAGTTGAATAATCGATTATTATCGATAATAAGGAAATGGGATGAGCCATATATACTTTAGTTTAGGTTTGCCTGTTTATGATTGTTGCATACATTTTCACTGAAACATCACGCGCTGATTTCCCCTTTTCAATGGATCATACAAATATCAACAATTAAGAATGAAAGATGTTGCCTGAATATTCGGTTCTACAGCTTGATAATACCAACTGAAAAGGGCATATTAATCATAAATGACTGCACCGGGACAACGCTAGGGGCATGTATGTATGTATATATATATGTATGTATATTTGTATTTGACTTATTGTCAAAGTCAAATGCATGAATGAATTTATCACACAATTATATGAACTGCGCGTGTGAGTGTGTTTGCTCTGGTCTCTCTGCATATGTGTGTGTGTGTGTAAGCGCGTGCATAAGCTAGAGATGACTTCAATTGATTGTTGGTTATATGGGGTATATGTGGTTTATCATCATCGGTTGCTAAAAGTTTATGAATAATATGAAATCAAGTTTTGGGTTTGCTGATTACTCACCCACTTTAGAGAAACCCACACATGTGAGCCGGCTTTGTTGGCTGGCGCGTTCGTCTAGCAGCGTTTGTCGATGAATGTTTTAGGTATTGTGTGTTGCTCCTACGTCTCTCTTTTTGATTTGGTTTTTGTTTTTGTTTTTGTTCATATATCGCGATAACAGAAAACTACTGTTAGTGTAGAAAAGCAATTGGTAGTAATTGCGCCACATGCAAAAGAGTGCACCTAAATACACTCACACAAAATTAGGAAACAATAAACTTAACACAACATACACACACACTCTCACACGCACTCGCATAAATAAGAAAAAAATATATATATTCAAAAACAACAACAACTAAAATCACACGCCACGCAACAAGTTGAGTTTATTCTATAGATAGATATAGATATGCGGATTTGTATTTATATGTGGCGTCTATTTCGACCACAATTGGTATATTTATAGAGAACGCACAGTTCGGCGATAATTAAGAGCAAACTGACACTGAAAACGATTTCACTTCAAATAATCCAAATTTAATTGGCCGAGATGTTGAATTACTTTTGATCGAATTAATTGCAAACGGGGTTCTGCTGCTGCTTCTGCTGATGCTGCTGCTCATGGGTTTCCTTTTGTTTATTTTGCTTCTGATTATTATTTATAATTTATTTGGATTTTTACTTTTGTGTGTATATATTTTATGCGCTGTTGGCTTTTGTATGGGGGGCTAAACACTGCACACGATACACGAACGTGATGTGAGGGGGGCGGGCGCCTGTAAGAATCGAAAGAGAACAAAACAATTTCGATATATGAGACACCAAGTTTTTGTATATGGTTTTTGCTTTCATTATTATAAACAACAGTATTTCGGAAAAATTGGGGGAAATATATATTGGATATATTGAAAAATGTAGTAAGCAAAAGCGCAGATAAGATCGGAAAAAGATAGAGATAGAGAGGGGAGGAAAGACAGGGACACAGAGAGACAGAAAGAGAGAGAGAGAGAGTGAAAGAGAGAGATAGAGTGAAGAAAGAGGGAGTAAGCTAAGAGTAAGACAAACAGACATATACATGAAAAGAGAAAGACAGAGCGAGATAGAAAGACAAAGACAAGACAGAGATAGAGGTACATGTGAGGATTATTGACAGCCAGCAATAGAGAAACAGTGAAAATGAGAAATATGGAGAGATCGAGAGAGATAGATATGAAGTAAGGCTTTTTAAATATATTACAAAATATCAGTAGTCAATAAAAGTTATTAAGATTATAGTTTAAAGGACAGAAATCGCTTGAATGCAACAGATTTAGGTTCAACTAATTTTATATTAACATACTGATAATGGTGTGTTTGTGTGTGTGGCGTGTGTCGTAGAAGTGTGTGTTGCAGCGTAGGCGAATGCACATTCGATGCCTCGAGAAAGGGAGAGCATATATGCATATCATATATATATATATACAGTTATAAAAGTGGAACCAATATTTTATTGTGAAAGTGTCATAAAAAGTTGCTGTATCAATGTTTAGAAAACATTTCAAAATAACAAGCACAGCGATGGAATATGGTGTGGGAGAATGAAAGGCAGTCAGAAAGGGATACAAAGAGCAAGGTAGACAAAAATAGAGAGACAGGGAGAAAGTGTGAAACAAAAAAATATAACAAAATTCACAGCACAACAAGCGCATAAAATAGAATAAATATATAAATATATAAACATATATATATATATATATATATATATATATATATATAGTTTTTTAGGTTTATATATACATGTCATAGCTATTTGATTTAGCTTTATATATATATATATGTATATACATGTGGGTAGGCATGGTAAATAGATGTGTTTGTGCAGGAGAGGATATGTATTTTATATTTATTAAATGCTATTTCATTTTTGTTTTTATTTTTTTATTATTATTGTTTTATGCAGTTTATTTGTTTGATCATCGCATTTAATTTGGTGGTTGTGTGGTTTACAGTTGAGCGTATAAACAGAACAATAGAGCAAAGTGTGTGAAAGAGTTGGGTTCAATTGATACACACGAGTACACAATATAGAATAAGGTTGTTACAAAACAAATATATAATATATATGGTTTATTTTGTATAGGTTTTAAACCAGTTGCATGGGATAATAGTAATAAATGATAAATTTTATATATGGATAGAGATATAGGTCTATAAAATATTAATAAGTGCTAAATGCTTTAACATGCCACTCACAAATTTTTAATGAAGAGTAATAATTAAATATATGAAAAGCAACATTTAACCATCATATAAATTAGAAGTGTATATGGCTTATAATAAATTTAAAAATACTGCTCGAAAAATATAAGATGATTTACTATAAGTTAAGGGGACAGAAAAAAACTTCAACACAAACTCGAAAGAAAAACCAGCCTAGACTCAACATGTGATAGACTCTGCACCAGAACCAGAATCAGAATCTCTGAAGTTTAGTGCAATTTAGCTACGTCTTCAAGCACTGGGAAACCGGAGAAATGCAACCCTAAT
Source organism: Drosophila mojavensis (assembly GCF_018153725.1). Lineage (NCBI taxonomy): Eukaryota > Metazoa > Arthropoda > Insecta > Diptera > Drosophilidae > Drosophila > Drosophila mojavensis. The sequence continues at coordinate 93,844 of NW_025318833.1, read as the reverse complement.
TACGCATTCAGATTATTCTGTATCTGCAGCCCCTTTTCGGGTTAGATTGAACAAATTGTGTGACGTACACAGGCCAAACAAGGAAAAAGAAAAAGTGAAGTAGGTAAGCCCAAAACCAATATACCCTTTCAATAGAAATGTTAATATCTGAAATAGAAGCATATATATTTATAAATATAATATACTACATTTTGTTGAATATATTGAAAACACATTTTCTGGCTACAATGATAAAAATAAACTTCCCAACAATTTTCCCAAGTCTATAAACAGAAAACACTTTTAGCGTGTCAATTAAAAAAACTAAACAGAAACATAAATATACCCCACATAAATATGCCCCATATCAACAAGAGTATTAGAAACAGTTAGCCGGCATTTTCCAAACAGCTGTCGCATCGTTTTCTTATCAATCAAATACACACGCACACACACACACACACACACACACAGAGGGAGTGAAATGAACAGAAATTCCTTGTGATATTTTAAAACCGAGGGGCTTATGTCTGACATTTACGTGCGTGGTGATAAAAGCAAAGCACCGCAATTCCAAATAGGTGAGAACGAAAGACCTCAACGCACTGACCAAACCAAAAGCAACAACTGTCTGTTTTGGGGGAGCCGACTTTGCACCTTTCCACCTTCGGCTAGCTGATTGAATGTGTATGATTATTATACAAATCAACGAAACCGTAACGCCACATATTTCTAGCCACAAATTGACGCCCAATATGACAGGCCACATCATCGGCTACACAGCAGCGGCAGCGAAAGAGACCGCAACAGGACATGTCTCATTTGCATATTTCAACAGCTCAACAAATTGGCTCATCAACGAGCCCAAAAGCATTTAACGCTTTCCCAACCCACACTCACCCTCACCATCACCATCACCATCACCATCACCTCAATGCTTCTCTCTATCTGTTTGAGTGATCGATCATGTCAAATATCAATAAATATTTATGCAGACAGATGCTGGGCATGTGTGTGAATATTATTCACTATTCACTATGCATTTTCAAAAATCCAACAGCGCGAACTGATTAGCTTTTATGTTTTACGACCGTTGCGTGAGGCCAACAAAAATAAACAGAAGAAATCTAAAATCAATATAATATATTTTTATTAAAGCTGCTTAAACTGAGAAACGAGAATCAAATGTATGATGATTGTAATCAAAGTTTAAGGCGGGTATTCGAATGAATTTTATACTCATATTATAATTGTTTAAACGAACAAATTTTTGTCATTTAAAATGATGAATCAGAATTTTAAGGGGTTCCGATTTTCATAGCTCTGCTATTAGCTATTAGTATGTAAATAAAATACTAAAAGCAGAATCAGATTAATAAATTTTATGCAAATACAATATCTAAAACATTTTACAGAAATTTAAATGAATCAGAAATTTGTATTTCATAATGAACGAAAATCACAAATACAATTTTTGGTCTTCCTTTTTTTATACAAATCAGCAGGCAAATGTATTGCCAATTTTAAATATTTTCATATTGAAGAATTTAATATCTCTGTTTAAAGCACTAATAGCATAACTAAATCAAATCGGAATCCCTCAATAACTATAATTGACAACAAATTATTCTTTTAAATCTATTTCTATACAATTTCTAGTAATTATTCCAATCCCATAAATATAATATATACATAAAATAATTATATAAATATAATTATTTATAATTATAATAATTTTTATAAAATTATTAAATTTTTTTTTTAAAGAGAGATTTTTTGTTTTTAATTCAATTTATGAATCCGAGATTGAAAGGGTTAAGAATGTTATATTTTTGCTTTTATAATGTTATATATTATTTATATATAATACAGTTACTAATAGTAAAAGTAATCGATGACTTGAAACGAGCCTAAATAAATTGGGCTTGCTCTATACGATCGAACTCTAATTGATTCTGAGAACGATGTTCTCATACGTATGGCAACATGGAGAAACAGCAAGTAATAGGCAATGATCGAGAATATACATGTACGTATCAAAACATATATAGGTATACCCAAACATATAGGGTATACCCTTAAAAGGTGGCACCTGAGTGACTATTAAAAATCGCAGATAGTTCCAAGAAAAATATTTACACAATTTAAAATTAAGGAAATGTAATTATAAATCACAAAAATTATATAAGCCTGACTTTGCAATTGTGTGAGATTTTCTAGATGTTTAACAACTTGGTAAGAAGCTTATGTGATGTTCTATAATATATATGTAGGCATTGCATAATGTATTTCCATGTCTGTTTGGGTCTGTTTCTTTGCCCGTTTCTCAACTCTCATTAAATTTGATGGTAAAACCGGTTGGCAATTGGCTGCCTACCAAGAGCAAGGGCAATTTATTTCAGACATTAGAGCCAAAGAGTAAAAAAAGAAACAAAATTATATATACATATAGAAGAAAAAAAGAAACGACCAACACATTAATCATTTCCGAAATGAACGAAAATCACAACGCAACGAAATTCGCTTGAATTTATGTATCTGTATCTCCATCTATTTATCTATAAGTTACGCATGTGCGTTAGTTAATTTGTATGGATGCGCTAATTAACCGAAGCCCAAGACTTACGCACTTGCTCTAGAGTTTCACTTCCCAGTCATGGGCAACAGACTGTGGCTGGGCGACAGTCGTAACGCATCAAAGCTCAAAGAAACTACATACAAGCTAAGAAAACATAAGCGCAGTCAACAATCACAAGATATTTAAACAGATATACACACAGACATAATTACTGTATATACGTATAGAGTAGAGCCCCGAGACCCGAAATTTGTACCCAAGGTCAAATTTCGAAACTGGGCATTCAACTTGATAATTTATTAAACGCGTTCGTTCGTTCGTTCGTGTAGAACTTGAGAGAGGGGTAAGTCGAGCGTTTGCCGTCGCGCAAGCGTATTTCACACAGAACTTTTGCGCAGATACAGATACAATATGTATACCCTGTAAACACGTCAAAGGGTTAGCATATTTATAGAAACAGTGAAAATATATAAATAAGTAGATACATTTTGGAGAGATATTGAGTTTATATAAATTTCTAATTTTATTTTATTTTTTTTTTTTTTTTTTTTGTATTCATTTCATTAAAGAACTTTAAACACAAGTATTACCGGCATTTAAATTATATTCAAAATTTTGTCTGCATTGAGAGCTTCGCACACATTTTGCAACTGACGAAACTAGAGAGACTTTAGCATATAGTTAGCCTACATAACAGTTATGTACAGGGTATGGGCTAGCTGATAGCTTTATCAACTCATTATGCATATGTGTTTATGAGTGTGCCCAAATATAGAGCAAAGAGATGTGTGACCGCATTTTGAGTGAGATCGTTCAATCGATAAGTCAACTACGAGTTTTACGAAGTAAGCAAAAATGTTTGTAGCCAAACATAAATTAGCTTTTAAATGTTTTGAATGCAATGTTGATAATGTTGATCTTATTGTTGCAGTTGTAGCTATTTGTATTAATATTTTTATTTATTTTTTTACTTGAAATACTTATTGCAACCCGTAGCCAATGAGTTCCTTCAACTCAATTCAGCTCCAGTGTGACTCAGTCCAGGTAAAACGTGTTTCTCTGCCACTGTCTTTTTCTCCGTCTCTCTCTATATCTCTCTCCTTCCCGCTTGATTCAATTAACTGCAAAAACAGCAAAAATTGAACAAAATGACCACGTCTCCCTTTCTGCTCACCTGCCTAGACAATAAAGAAGAGCGCACTGTGCACACATGTCAATTCTGTTATCGGCAACTTTTTTTCCGATAAGCTAAGTGATAAAAAAAATAACTATTTGGTTGTCGAATAATTAATGCGCTTTCAATACAAAAAATATACAATTATTTTAATTCAATTGAAAATTGCAATAAAAAATTATAGCAATTTTTAACTAATTTTACGAAAAACCTTTGTGTTATGATAAACGCATGTATCATCATGAAAGATATCTGAAGAACGTCATTATACTAGAGAGAGAATCGCCTATCAGTTGCTACACTTATCTACTAATGGGGTCAAATATATACACATTCATTTTTTCTGAATGGATATCATGGCAACTAATGTATTAGGTAAATAAATTATATATTATTTTTGGATTCCATATTAAGATAAAGAATAGAGATAATAAGTGCCATATGTATTTAGAATGCAAAGCTTGCCGATACATAATCTATGTTAGTTTTGGAAAGTTTTAAAGCAGATGTGACGTACGGTCTGCCAACTCTATACAAATATTGATGTACATATACATATGCATATACAATATATAATATATAATTATTTATGTATACGTAGAATATAATCAGCAAATGAGCTTATGCGGGTGCCGCATTAGGTTTACTTTCCATTTTTCTACCCAAACACACACACACAAAGATAGACGCGCACACACACACACACACATACATATATACATGTACACATTTCCAGACATTCTCAGTTATTTCATAGTCAGTCGTTCAGTTTACAGTCATCGAGGCACAACTGGCGTCAACACCATCATTGGGAAACTTGACTAAATCTCAACGCCAGACGCTAATTTGATATTTTAATGACTTTTGTTTGCAAATTACGCGACGTTGAGTAGTTAATGTTTCTGTTGTTGTTGTTGTTGCTACTGTTGTTGTTGTTGTTGTTCTTGTTATTATAGCTGGACAATACTGCTGCATAGGTGGGTTAAATGAGCTTTAAACAAAATAACGGCTCTTGTCGCACTAAGTATGTAACTATATAGTGTTTAGTGTGTGCAAAAAAAAATTAAATTTTCAAAAATACATAAACAAATTACATTTTACGAAAATTTATTAAAATTGATTATTTTAATATTTAATACTTTAACGTGTTTAAGTGAAAGATTAGATATTGCATTTAATTACTGTTAAGAAAAGTCTATAAACTCATTGATCAAATTCAAATATTGAGGTTAGGACGGTAAAAGCTGACCCTGACAAAAAGCTCAATTACGCGTGAGCGCAAATGCTAAACTGACTGTCAACGCAAAAGCACCAAAAACACTATCAATTTATTGTGTGTACTTATATGTCGTTTGCCTTTGGTCAAAACCAAAAACGCGACCGAGAAACACAAACGGATTGCTACCGAACCAAAATATGAAAACAAAAACAAAAAGTGAAAAAAAAAAGAATGTTAAATTTTGAACGTTGCGATGAATCAGCGAAATTATGCAAAAAGGAAGCGCTGGCACAGCGGCGAAAATCATAAACAGAGCAGACAAGAGCAACGTTAAAGGCGGCGTTGCCAATAAGGGCATAGTGTAGCCGAAATACGATTAAAGATGAGCTGAGCTGGGCTCAGCCAAGGTGAAGTGAGGTAAGCCAAAATGAAATGGTGGTTGGAATGTACAATAAGAAAATACATGCGCAAACATACATACATACATACATATATTCAGACGCCAGTATTTGTTTGCATGTAAGTGAACGCAACTGCGCGACCAGCAACAACAAAGCAAACTAACAAGGCAGGCAAGAGCTAAAATGAAGACAACAAAGCGCAATCATGAAATAACCGTTGACAATGAATGTTCAAATATGCTAGCATGTGCAAGCGAGATAGACAGACGGACCTGGTAGAGATGGCAGACAAGAGGGCAACAGGTATAATGTATGTAAATGCGTACGTATATGTGTGTGTGTGTGTGTGTGTGTGAATTTGTGTGCATATATACAAACACGAAGTTATGTTTAGGTAGAGTTTTGGATGCATGTACAAGTAGGTAAAATTAGATGAGATAACAGTGATAAGAAAAACCTTAGTATTAGTATTATAAGTAATAAAAATTATAAAATTTAAATAAAAATGCAACAAAATTAATTAAATAAACTTACAAAACAACGGGTCAAATGTTGTGGATGTTCTCGTTGTCGATTTCGAATCCGTTAAATTTGATAACTGATTTTTTGAAGCTTAGTTTTTCTTTTTTGTTGTCTTTTTCACAATAACTTTTTCAGCACGTTCATTGAAATGAAACGTAGAAAATTTATACAATGAATCACTAGAAAAGGGCAAAGGACAGAGAAAGGTGGGAAAATTACACCAATGAAAACATTACCAAACAATTTGAATTTTGGCGGCGGCAAAAAACACTTACGAGACGATATACGAGACGAGACGGACAAAAACACGAATCACACGTGGAATGCAATAAGAATGCCAAAAATGTCACAAACACAAAAAGGGGGAAAGAGGTGGGGGGTGAGGGTGCGAAAATTACGCGCGTGTTCACTTCGCTACTTCTGCTTCTGCTTCTTCGTTAACAGCGACGCGAGGACAGATAGGCGAGTGTGACCAGATGAGGACAACGCACAACACGCGCGAATTGTATGTTAAAAGGATACACGAAAAAGCTTAAAAATAAAACAAAACGAAAAAGACAAGACGAGAACAAATGCACGAAATTTTTTTAATCAAACATCAAACGAAATTGTGTGACCGAAACTGACATAAAAAGCAAATTTAACTGATTTTCTCGTTTCTGTATATATTTGTAATTTATATTATTTTATTTATTACTATTGAATCGCTATTTTATGACGTCGCGTCATTTGGCGGCATTTTTTCCTTTTCTTTACTTCACTTCTTTTTTTTTCTTTTTTTTTGGGCTGCTGCTCACTTTGTTGTTGGTTGGTTACTGTTGTTGTTGTTAATGCAATTAAATTATTTTGAAAAAATTGCCCATCGGCCGTTGCTGTTTGCTTAAACAATTGAATCACACGCAACGAATACAGCCATTCATACACATACATACACTTACACACACGACGAGATGACGGCCGCAAATTTGTTTATTTGCTTGCGCGTCTTCTTTTCCGATCGTTTTGTCGCCACAATGTAAATATTTCAATTTGATTTTGTACGCAGTTGGTATTTCTTTTTTAAAAACCGAATTTTAATGGCATTTATTGCGCTAAGGCACGCTGCTTTCGCACAAACTAAGTCTAAAAGTTAAAACTCGTAAATTTTGAATTTATTTCGCCGTCCGCAAACATGTGTACGTACAACAACATTAACAGTAAATGAGAGAATTACCGATCGCACGCCGTCAAAGAGAGAACGCCAACGAATGAATAACATAACAGAGGCAATAACATATTTCTTTTCTGCTCTGCTATTAACAGCGATCAATAAGAAAACTACCAAAATGAGTTAAAATACTCTCAAAATTGAAATCCAACTCAATAGAAATAAAAATGTTAATTAGTTTCATAGCAGCCCTTTGGCAAGCCGCAGTAAAAGGAAAATCGCCGTTTAGTGATCGCGTTTGAATTTAACCGCCATCAGGAACGTCTGTTAAAATAGGTGTTTAGATTTGCAGGCGATAGACAACGCGTATGTTAAAAGAAAAATATATAACTTAATTAAACTACACATTTTTATTTAATATAAATTTATATAATGAAACTTGTTAAAATATGAAAAACACCTTTAAACAAAACGCAAATTCCGCACAACTAAAATGACGAAAATACACAGCACAGATTGTTAACGTACTTCTTATCGATATCGACTTCAATAACCTAACCTGTTGATTTTCTGAAAATGTTAGCTAACAGATGATATACAGAAATCTATAACGATCAGCTGTTCCGTAGAAACTGTTGCAGCAGCCAGCTTTCGACAGTGTGCACACGCAGCGTTCACTTTTAAAATACGCCAAAAGGGGGAATAAAATGTGGATTTTGGACAAGTTTATCATGATGGTAAAACCGATCAATTAATTTCAATTAAAGCTACAAGAAAATGATTTAAATTTATTGAAACACCAAGCAATGTATTGAATACTTTTATTGAACGATACGCGCTTAAGCCAAGCGCTGCCTGACCTATTCTTTTTTAGATTTCCACAAAACATTTCCATGCCATTCGCCAGTCACTTTAGGAGCAGAGCAAAACAGACAGCGGGGATAGAACTTTATTAAGCGAGATTTAAATTGGTTGGCAGCGAACGTCTAAAAGTTATTTGCATAAACAAAGCGCAGTTGGCGGACGCGCTAAACGATTAAACGGAACAAAATAAGCAAAAAAAAAGCGAAAAAAATAGTCGGAAAAAATAACAAAATTGTAAAAAGTACTAAAATTGGATATTAATAGAATACACTGTGCGAAGAGCATACCCCCCAAAAAATGAACGTGTAAACAAAAGTACAAAGTCCAATTGGAAATTCGGGTAACTATTGCCATGTTCCAATTGGAATCTCATACACTCAGAGAGTTTTCAGTTAAGCTTTGCTTCGATTCATTTCATCATTTCTGTTGCATCCATAAATACACCCTCACATAACACATGTGTTTGCATATGTGTATACACACATGTATACATACATGGGTGCGTATAAATAGAGTCTTTCGATTGTTGTAGCTGCGCTGCGACCTAAAAGCTTTATAAAATTCTCACAATAAATCGGCAGATATTTTAAATTAAAATAACACAAAATGCATAAATGTATTTGCATGCAGTATTAACATGTGCATGTGTGTGTGTGTAGTTGTGGGTGTGAGAGTGTCAGATATGTGTGTTGCCTATTTGTTTTTAATAAATGCAAGCCGACTGCTAGACATTAATATAGACCCAGTGCACAGAGGCGTGGATCGAAAGGGGTCGTAACCAACAAAACTATTATTATATAGAAAATATTGATAGAAATTCTAATACCAATCCATATAAAATAATGAGTCTGTCTGTAATTTGTAATGGCTGACACCCCTTTGGCGACGCCACTGTCGTAATGAGCGGCACATGTCACAAATTTACTTAAATTAAATGTAAAACAAATAAAAACTATGGAAAATAATATATAGATATATTTATGTGCATATACATATATTAGTACACATAGCGACTGCATGATATGCTGCTCAGGTGTGGGTGGCGGGGGTGGACGGTGGGGGGCTGCGCGTAGGGGTTGCCAGACTGTCAAGCAAGTAATTTGCGAAATTTGCACTAAAATGTAAACAAAAATTCGAATGTGCAAATATTTGCATGGGACCCAAAAATATGTTCGAATATGCTGCAGCCATTGCATTGTTGCTCGCTGCTGTTGTTGTTGTTGCTGTTACTATTTGCTTTATAGCTGCATTAGTAGGCTGTAAGCGCCAGATCAGAGACGGCCAACCCAGCCCCGCCACCCCCCACCCCTTCCTCTGTCAGCAGCACAACTAAAGCACGTTGTCCGATTTGTATTGACAGCTTTTCGAACAATTGAAAAAGCATGCGAAATCAGCAACAACATTCGCATAGAGATGGCTGGCACTGAAAAAGACACAGACGCATGGTTGGGATTGCAAATTTCTGTGTGTGCATGTGTGTGTGTGTGTGTGTGTGTGCGACTGTCAATGGCACCAAAAGTATCTTGTTAGCAACACAGAGACATCTGTGTATATACAGGCATTTTTATTATTTTCTCTACCCGTTGACAGAAATCAAAAAGAGTATATTGGTTTTTAGGCTATTCGCTTGAAATACACTATATTAAAGCGTTTCTATATCTTAAAGAATACTATTAAATAAAACACAGGTGGTATTATATTATAAATATTATGCATACCGTCTGTGGGGGCATAGCAAGTTGAGTATTACTACATCTTCTACAGCTTAATCGATTTTATTCTGGTTCTATTGAACCATGCCCATATAAACATTTCAAGGTTATATAGGAACATTCCAATCTTACAATTACGATTGTCACATAACAATCTCTGTTAATTGACCAGAATTGAATGATGTAAACGGGACTAGAGGCGTGGCAAACCCAAGAAGTTTACTGTGCTATCTAGCTCTGCTCTCAATCTATAGAAATTAAAATATTAATAATGATATCTAGTTACAGGTCTTAGCGAAGCACAAATTATTCATTTTAACAGGTGAATCTCTTCCGAAACCCTTTTTACGGAAAAGTTATCCCATCTATTTTTCACAAATTAATTTCAAATTTTGTTTTAGCATGAGCAAGTATCATGCAGTCGCTAAAAATCGGCTATAATGGTCGGTTCTGCTTTTCATTGATATTGTCAACCAAATTTTTGAGCACAGCCAGAGAGCCCCACAGACACACAAACACACAAAACAATCGCCGAAACAATGCAAGAAAAACAAAAACTAAAACAAAAACAAACAAATAAAACTTTATGCCGCTGCTAATTCCCTGCCCCAGTTTCAATTTTCAATCCCGTTTCGCCTGCTGTAAACAAATGTTTCCGCAGGAGCAACTTGATAGCGCGGATTTAATGGGATTTTATTCCCCTAAAAAATGTTTATATAAATTTAAAAAAAAAAAAAATATATATATATATATATATATATATATATATATATATATATATATATGTATATGTATTAATATATAATTATCTATTTATATTAAAGTCTCTTTATTTCGTCTCTAATAGAGAATCTCTATTCACCTTCAAAAATCTTTCTGTTTTTATTGTTTTGTTTATTTTATTTTATTTATTTTTTTTTTTTTCTTAACAATATGTCTATTCAAGAAAACACAACAAGAAAAACATTTTATTTATTAAAATTTTGTTAGAAAATTTGCCATTTTTCGCTGTGTTCTATCTGCCTTATATAAATAATTCAACCTAATATTTGTACAGATATTATATTATTATGACTGATAATAAAAATATATGTTATGAAAATATCTAACAACATTTTTTTTTTATATTATATATATAATATATAATATAATTGAAATTAAACAAAAAATAACATTTTTAATTATAAATTTATTTATTTATTTTTTATTTTTTTAATTTCTTTGTGCACAGCATTACTGTAGAAACTGTAACTGTAGGAACCCTTTTTTTATTTATTTATTTTTTTTTTGAGCTCAAAATTACTGTAAGAATTCGTATTTACATTTTAATTATCCACTTCCTACATTTTATATTACTTTTCTTTGACAAATATGAGCATTCGCTAATTTATGAACTTTTGAAATAAAACTATTTAAATACAAAGTAATTTTTATTAGCACAGAAATTAGCAAACTATGAAAATAGAAATGAAAAAAAAAGAACAAAAAAAAAGCTATTGTTGTACAATATAGAACTAGTTTATTTTGTGTGAAACCGTAAAATAATCGCGAAGCTATCAAAATATATTGCCTTTTATATATCAAGTAAAATATATCAATTATTACGCGATAATTGCTCGACTAATGAGCTGGCCTTTTTATTGCTCACATGAATTATTTATGGCAATGAGTTTTTAAGCTTTTGTCAACTCATTAGAGTTTTTGTGAAAGCTCGTTTTATTATACGAAAAAATTTGAATGAAATTAAGTGAATCAAGCTGAGAGAAAAATTTAGTTGTTCGTAAATTTATGGTAGAGGTAAAAGAGGCGGAGCAGAGTCCATAAGTGGTATAGCTAGTTAGTGCGAGACAGCGAGCTCGTGAAGCATACACTCTCAAGAGTCTTATAATTGTTTTTATATATATATAATGTATTTATTATCGATAAAGATAGATATTTTGATATGCATGAGTATTTATCAATATTTTCTTGAATTATTTATTGACAATAAAAATGTATTTATACATTATTATAGATATTTACTTCAATTTGTTCATTATCAATCAAAATAGATATTTCTATATATTGTAATGGTGCATTTATTAATAATTCCTTTAATTGATAAATTCATTTATATATTCATAACATTTGATATATTGAAGGATTGATTGATATGTTCTTCAATTTATTTATTGTCAATAAAAAATATGTTTCCAACATTTTTAAAATTATTTATTAACAATAAAGATTGATGATTCGATAGACTGGAAGCTGATTGTTTTTTTTTTTTTTTTTTTTATTTTATTTTTTTTTTTTTTTTTTTAATTCTTTATTATTAATTAAAATTAATATGAGCAAGTTGAATTGATATTTCGACTAAAGACTAAAATGAATTCTATAGATAAATGCATTAACTTTGATTCGATTTTGTTTAATATTTGGTATATCAAATAGTAGATGCTTTGAATCTCTCTCTGTCCCGTATATCTCCCAGTTGGCCTTAGCACTTTTACTTGCTCTACAAAACATGTTTAATGCCGCTTAACTCTTCTTCTTTGTAGCTGAGACAGAAACACAAATTGAGAGTCGCCAAAGCAAAGCCGAGCTAGAAATTGTTGCATTTGGACTTGAGGGGATTCCAGAGTTGGTTTTGTTCTCTTTTGCCCAGTTTTCGACAACAACAACGAAGCCGCTCAAGCAGAATGACCGACACGGATGTGGACCTAGAGAAAGGTGGGTGTTGCCTGCAAGGGGAAATGGATGTGGAAGTGGAAATGGAAATGGAGAGCATGGATTTTAGTGTCTAATTTGCATTTCAGTGCCTCGCCTTGGACTGCGTCATCTGCAGGCTTTGCTGCTGTTCCTGGGCCTGGTCGTTAATACCACACTGCAGTTCAATGTGGGTGTGGCCGTAGTGGCCATGACAAATGCTACGTCCGTGAATGTTGACGTACCCGTAAGTGCCACGCCCCATCTGAGATGCACAATGCCTACGACTAAGAATTGTGAAATTCACTTTTGCAGCACTACAACTGGACGGAGCCAGAGAAATCCTACGTCCTGTCCAGCTTCTACTGGGGCTCGGCGCTGACCCAGTTTGCCGGCGGCTATCTATGCAAGCGCTTCGGCGTCAAGTCGGTGCTCTTTCTGGGCAGCTTCGGATCGGCCTTGCTGAGCTCCGTGACGCCGCACGGCATCTATATGGGCGGGTGGCGCGCCTACTGCTGCATACGCCTGATGCAGGGCCTCTGCCAGGGCCTCACGCTGCCCTGCATTCACCAGCATCTGGCCAACTGGGCGCCAGCGGTGGAGCGCACGCGCCTAGGCGCCTTCGCTTACACGGGCTTCGATTGCGGCAACGTGCTGGCCATGTACGCAGCCGGCATGCTGGCCAGCTCCAGCTGGGGCTGGCCGGGCATCAGCTACGTCTCCGGTGCCGTCGGCCTGTCCTGGTGCATGCTGTGGCTGCTGTTTGGGGCCAATCGGGCCAGCGAGGCGCCTTGCATTGGCCGCGCCGAGCAGCGCTACATCATTGGCGACCTGCAGCGGAGCCTGCGGCGGGAGCGCAAGATGGCCATACCGTGGCGCGGCATCTTCACATCGGCGCCGTTCTATGCGCTGCTCTGTGCCCGCTGCGCGGACACGTGGGGCCTAGCCACGATGCAGACGGAGCTGCCCTCCTACCTGAACGGCGTGCTGGGCCTGCAGATGCACAGCAATGCGTTCTTCTCGGCGCTGCCCTTCCTGCTCATGTGGGCCATGTGCTACGTCTATCTGATCATTGCGGACGTGCTGCTGCAGGGACGTCGACTCAGTTTGACGGCGCTGCGGAAGACTTACAACAGCATCGCCCTGTGGACACCGGCTGTCATTATGATGGCCCTGGGCTTTGTGGAGGCCACACAGAAGCCCCTGGCCCTGGCCCTGGTCACGCTCAGCGTGGGCGTCAGCAGTGCGGCGACAATTGGCAGCGAGCTGAACACAATTGATCTATCGCCTGTCCATGCCAGCATACTGTCTGGCATCCTGAGCACCTTCACCAATCTGGTGGCCATGCTCACGCCCCTTGTGGTGGGCGTGTTGGTGCAACATCCCACTGAGCGCCGCGAGTGGCAGATTGTGTTTAGCATTGCAGCCACGGTGCTATTTGCCGGCAATATCATCTACCTCATTTGGGGCACGGCCGAGACGCAGCCCTGGAATGACAATGACACCAAGAGCGAGGCGGGGAGCGAATTCGAGGATGCCAAGCTGGAGATAGCTCCAGTGGAGACAGCTCCAGCTTACGAAAAGACACGAACTGCAGCCTGATTACTTAAAATATGCCAATCCAGACGTTAGCCCAACGTAGGATCGTATTCTAAAAGCCAAAACTTAAACTAATTTCACATAGGTTCGATAAGTCTAAGGCTGTAGAATGAGAAGACTTGAAGCCCCTTCACACTTATCCATTTATATGCCCAAATTGTTTAATAAAGTTTCCTTATGAATACTTATAAATAAATATTTATAAATATTAATTTTTGCTAATAGAAAGTTCCTAAGTAAGTTAAATAAGCAATTTTTCTATTTCAATGATATTACACTACATTTTTGCTAAGCCTAATAATTATTATAGAGTATTAAAAGAAAGAAGAATAAATCAACCAATTTTAGAAATTCAAATAAAAAACTAATTCAGAAAAAGTTGCTAACTGTAAAATCATTTTAAGAATTCAAGCTTTAATAATAAGTAGAAAACTTTTTTTTTAATTCAGTAAGCAAATCTAAATAAAGAGTTAAACAATTTAAAAAATTTTGTTACATACATACATATGCATATATGATATATGTATATGGTTTTACAAATATGATTAGGTGGTCAAAAAAAACCTTAAGGCCAAATTGGCCTGGCCAATGTAGTAGAATGTTTGTATATGTATATGTCGGAGCGAACTGTATGCACTCACTGTATGCGCGCGTTGCTGTTTACTGTGTGTGTGAGTATGTGAGTATTCTGTTTTGGGTATTTCACAAAAAGCATAATTTCATCACATTAGTAATATTGCATCAACCGCTAATTGTGCTGTGATTGGTTGGTCGCATTTTGTCACTTGAAGAAGAGCCGTTACAGCGCGACGACAGCGTTGTAGGCTCTAGTTGAGTGTGGTTCGGTGCGAGGTAGAGAAACAGGAAGAGTCAGTCGAATTTGGAATCGCGAAGCCTACGCACCGAAACTCACTGCGCTTTAAAGAGAATGGAGAGCGAGCGTTCTTTAACATGTATCTACATATATTATATGAAAATAAATATAAAGTATAAAGTAAAATATAGAGAATTTGAAATTCGACATAGCTAGGACTATACTGAGACTGAACTTGCAGCTAATCGGACTATCAGTAACAAGAGAAAAAGAATAACTAGGTAATATAGTTTTTTTGTTTTTTTTTTTTTTTTTTTTTTTTTTTTTTTTCAAGAAACATAGCTGTACGATTTTCGATGAACGATGCAATTTTGTGGCCTGAAGATGAATGATTTTTTTTTTATGTTTTCTACTTAAATTTCGTAATTTTTTTTTAATTTTAATATGAAGAAAACATCAATAATCCCATGTTAACTCTAAAATATTTTCTAAATTTTTTAAAATGTTTTGTTCTCTAAAAAATGCATATTGCACTGTATGTACTTTAAGGGGTCTGCCACGACTTTTTCTGCCTGTTCCATACAATTAACAAAACCATTATATCCCATATACAATCGAAAAAATTACATCCTCTAGTCTGCACGGAAATGAGTTAAAGTATTTGAAGTACTTTAGAGCAGAAGAGAATACGAATGAAATAAGTCTAGATGTTTATATATGTCTATGTACATATGTATGTAAGCCGTCTAACAGCTTAGTAATAGTTAACGTTAGGTACTAATTGCACTGTCACGAATTGAACTATTAAATTTTTAATAAAAATAGTAAATAAATTGGCAACTATATAAATAGGCAGTATACTACCATATAAATATAAAACACTCAAATATACTATAGTCAAGTCATATATATTTTTACACATTACACTTTGCGAAATGTATACATATATTTATCTACTTAGTGAACTTTTAGTCTAAATGTTTAAACTTCAAGAGAAATCTCATAGAAAAAAGCATAAATCTTGAGAATAATCTATTAAAATTAATGCACACTAAATAGGCTAAAGTCGAATATTTTATTTGATTATTTGAAATAAATTGATGGCCAGAAGAACCAGAACGTTGGCCAAATCCTTCATAGCCAAGTGAATTTTATAATAAATATTTTATTCAAATCGAGAGATTAGAAAATAGCTCTTGTTTTGTTTTTACAATTTATGGTTTGTGTTAGAGTGGGCAGAACTCAAGCAAATCACTCGTACACACACACACACATACAGTCTAACAGACACACACACATTCATTCATTTCTCTGTGGCGCTCAATCTCTGGCCATGGTGTGTGTGTCTGAGACAGATGCGGGCAGCAAACTTTAACTCTAACGATGCCTTACACATAAAGAAGACATAAAAACAACAATTCAAGCAACTACAACAACAACGACAACAACAAATAAAATAGCAGATGCTCGCTTTCCGTAACATTTTGTGCGTTGCATATTTATAGGCGCATAAAATATTGTCGTTTATTTTTAATTTAATGACAAGCATTTTGAAGCGAATGCTGCCCGCTGCCTGCTGCCTGCCCACTGCTCGCTGCTGGCTGCTGTCCATGGGAGAGCACTTCTTTCTATGCCCACTCGTATTTGGTTTGTTCTCGTATTGTGCGTAATTTCCATTGGTAATGGCCTGTGGCAATTGCAATCTATCTTCGCATTTACGACAACAAAACAATTACAACAACAAATATCACATGGGAAGGGGGCAGGGGGCTCAGCGATAATAAGCGTAGCTCGAACCGCTGCATGCACCGTCTACCCATCCCCCATCTACCCATCTTCCCACACAGCATTCACGTGGTCAAAGGGCCATCATTCAGAGAGTGGCTTGGTCGGCCGACTAGCGGGCAATGCTGTTTAGTGCGCCTGGCACGTTGATAAAACATTTCATTTCATTCCATTTTATTTACAAAACTCACGCAGTTTTGTATATCCTGCACAGGATGAGTAGAGTAGGGTATATATGGGCATATTTTTACCCTGAACCCATTGAAAATGGAAAATCGGGGTATATTGGCTTTGTTAAATG
Source organism: Drosophila mojavensis (assembly GCF_018153725.1). Taxonomy (NCBI): domain Eukaryota; kingdom Metazoa; phylum Arthropoda; class Insecta; order Diptera; family Drosophilidae; genus Drosophila; species Drosophila mojavensis. Next base: position 77,061 of record NW_025318833.1, on the reverse strand, counting down.
CATGAAACAGGCAGAAGGAGGCGTGGCGACGATCTAAGTCCATTTATCAGTCCGTCTCTCTGCCTATATGTCTGTCCGTTTTTTTGAACGTATCGATCTCAGAAGATGTAAGAACTAAGGACTTGAATTTTTATTTCGTATGCCCGTGTATATAACGCGCAGATCGAGTTTGTTTCCAAAAATCGATAACCACTCCCGTTTTTGCTATTATCGATTAAAAACTGATAGAAAATCAGTTATAAAATAATATCTCGTACACCTTCAGAACCAGATTCGCCAAATTTAGACTTGTATGTATTTTACGAAATTTCTATATTTGTTACAATTCTCGAATCGAAGAATCATTGAAATACTAGTTCATAGAAGGGTTCAGGGGTCTCGCAGTCGAACAGTCGAGATTTGAGAGCCTTCTTACTTGTTTTCAATTAAATTTGTCTTAACTTCACTACAAATGCAATTGAAAATTGAGATTCGATTTAAATCTGTTCTAGATTTGTCTATCACGGAGAAAGATTAGAGCTTTCAACTAGATTTTTCTATAAAAAACAGGATATCTTATCGTGTACCACATTTCTATAGCTTAAGTACATGCGATTCATTTTTTTTTTTTGCTGGACGCAATGTTGGTCATCAGCGCAGACGCTTCATTTGAATTAAACGCCATCATTTTGGGTCATTATTTGGATACGTGCGCTAAATGAGACGCGACGCGGTGCTGAACAACGGCGGCCCCACCGACGCCCATTAGCTGCCATTTGAATTACGTGCGTGAAGATTGCGTTATTTATAACAGTTCCTCAGCTAGCCCTGCCATCCGCCATCCGCCATTCGCCAACAGCCATCCGCCATCCGCCATCCGCCATCAACTCTGCGGGCATATGTTTGTCTGCGCTCTTAACAAAATTAAAGGCAACTTTAAAATGTTAACACCTTGTTGCCGCCACCACTGAGGCGCACGCCCATCGGCAAGTGCCAGCATAATGCAACTGGCAACTGGCAACTGACGGCGCCACGGCCTGGCAGACGCTGAGCTCCGCCGTAGCAGCTGCTTAGCCAAAATGCATGGGCCATGACGCTGTCGGGTGCCTTAATTAAAAGCATCTAGCCGAACATTTGCCGAAAACGGCGAGAGCACAAGGTAGAGGGCCGCAAGAAGAGACCCTGACTTGCAAATACTCTGCAAATGTTATTTGTTCTTGGTTTATAAATATACTTGTATTATTTATATAGAGTTCTTAAAAGGATGAATTTCTATAGAAAGTATGTATGTTCATATATATGTATCTATGTCAATAATATATCTATTTGTGAATCTATATATTTATATATTACTTATAAAGTAAAGTCATTCAATATTTAGATACTAGATTTCTAAATATGCTATTAACGATACGCGATATCTATATAGTCTTTACAGTAGGATAAATATCTATATATCTATATAAAATCGATAGTTAAAGTACATTTAAAATTTCATTATAGAGTTGAGGACAAAAGCTGCTGTAAAGGAACAAAAACAAGCTAAATATCTATATGTATATACATCTACAGATCTTTAGACAGTCTTGTCTCGATAACTTGTACTCGCTAAGTCGACAATCGCGATACATTAAAAAAAAAAAAATACATATATCCCCTTGAAAAAAGTTTGTTGTCGGTAATTCTCGATAATTTGAATTTCCGAGTAAATCAAAGAAAAAACTGATCCCCTTGCCATTTATCGAGACTCTACTCTAGCAACAAAATAACGCTTCATACTTGAATAATAAAAGCAGTTTGAGATATCATAATAAAAATATCATAAAGTAAAAAAAAGTTTTCCCACTTTTGATAGATAGAAACTATATCTTCTAAAAGTTTCAAAAAATCTTAATTAAATTTAAGCTAAAGCTTAAAAATTATCGATACTTTTGAACACTAGTTGAGTTATCATTCTACTGGAATATTTATAGAGTCTGAGCGCACATAATGAATGCTGAATAACGCCCACACATATGAATATGGTAGCTGCGTTTGATGGCAACACAATAGGTATATACCCTATAAATATATATAGAGCGAGCGAGAGAGAGAGAGAGAGAGAGTCAAAATAAAAACTTAAATTCAAACTGTGAAAGCAACTCAAACCAAGAACTTTGTGCGTACATGTTGCACTTTTCGGGCCTGGCCCAACTGGCCCAACTTTCTGGCGACGGAGGAGCGCGTGTCTGCCAAGCGTGGCAGCTTCTAATTAATGTGCGCTCAAAAGTTTGCCGTGAAAACAGAAACAACAAGCAGCAGGAGCAGTGGCAGGAGCAGCAGCAGGAGCTGCGGCGGCAGCTAAAATGGGGCGCTTGCTGTTTTTACCTTTTAGCGTTAGTTGCGACTAAAACTAAAATGAAACAAAATGCCAAAAAATACTTGCCAATTTGGCAGGCAGCAACTCTCTGGCAATCAAAATCTCAGCCAAGGCAATGAGAAACGTTTTCTATAGATTGAGTTAAAAATTTAATTTACTGCATGTTGCCAGCATTCAAAGCCAGAAGCCAGCTTATCGCCACTGCATCGCCTCCTGCTGCCCAGCCGCGCCCCCTTTAGCAAGTCAGAGTGTGTAAACTTTTAAATTAAATCGGTGTAATTCCTTTGACCAGACCCAGAGACGACTTCGACATGGCCAAGTGGCCGAAGTGCAAATGACATCTGGTGAACCGGAAATGAGCAACAGAAATAGTTGAAAATGAAATTTTAATTGTTTTAATTATTTCGTTATTGGTAAATTGGCCAGAAGTACACAAAAACTGTTTGGCGATGCATCTGGCAAATTTTGCAAACTAATTGGCACAGCAAAGCTAATAAACGATCAACTCCATATTTATAAATTAGATTTTACTAAATTCACTTTACTCTCATTTAATTGAAGCAAAAAAATAAAGGATTTTATTGAAATTCATAAAATAAATTAAGACAATTTGCAATTTATTTAGATAACTGCAGACTTTTACGTTGAGTAAATATAAAGTAGAAATTGACTGTGGTGAGCTTGTTGTATGCATCAATTTATATATTTAATTAAGATGTTGTAATATATGTACAATTTTAATGACTTTTTCAGCTGACAATTTGAGGGATTAGTTCACAATGTTGCAAAGCTACATGGAGAATGCTAACTTGAGATATTTATTCATTGATATTGACGACTTATAGTAGTAAATAAATATACACAAATTATGTTTTGCATTGTAGTTAATAAATATACACAAATAATGTTTTGAATTTTAGTGCGCTGATGACAAACTTCTGGCTACCTTTTCACGTAAGTTTAATTAAATTGAAAAAAAAAAAATTAATTTTAAAAAATAGTTTTTCAAGCTATTTATTAAAATCTTGTTTGTTTATTTAATAGTAAATTTACTAAAAAACAAATATATCAAAATTATAATATCTATCTGTAATGTCATTTTGTCAACAATTAGCTATTGTGCTTTTCAAAAAACATTCAACAGCTTGGCCTACAGATCAATAAAATATATATATATTATATGGCATACATAGAGTACAGGGGTTTGTTTTTTGCTCAGTTTTAATGAATTCCGAGTATAAAATAATTAAATTAACGGCTTTTCGCTATACTTTCTCTCTTAGTATATAAAATTCTAAAGCCTAAGGAAAGAAAAGAGAATTACTGTTATTATAGTTATTAGCCTTATACTAAGTGAAACTGAACCATTTCCGTGACTTGTGAGCTGAATTTTCAATACGTCCATAGAATATTTAATGGAATATTGTTGTGTGAGTTTATTTGAATGCGTGAATTCAAGTGAAAAGAATATATATTCAGCATTCATAAACAATTCTGCAAATGTGGAACAGTTCGTTTGTGTGTGTGTGTGTGAGTTTGTAATAACTGAATATTTTATAAGATTTGCCTTTGCGTGGCGGCTGCCAATTGGCAGCATTGTCAGCGTCACTCAAAGGCATCAAAATGTGAACAAGGAGCCGGGACAATGCCAGCTCAGCCCACATGCCACGGCCAGTTGGAGCAGGAAGCGAAAAGGATTTTTAACGCACGCGAGCATCAACAATGAATGTAATTCAATATGCAAATTGCTGACAGACATTTTCTACTCTATTTTTTCTTTCTTTTTTTTTTTTTTTTTCTTCTTGTATTTGTATATTTTTTCTGCTCTATAGAGTTGAGCTGGTATCTTTGTTGTTATCTGTTGTTATGCAATGTCGTGCACTGGATTTGACTCGATAATATTTAGCCTCTAGCGAAATATCCATTTGGATATCAACCGATTTCCTCATTAGTTGGCAACAGTGCAATTGCGCTGTTGCTTGTCACCAATAATGATGTTGTTGATGGGTCCTGGAGTGGGTCCAACCACAATGCTGAGATCCCATTGCCCAGTGCCAGTAGCCCGTAATTAATTAGACTCGGAGGCATTTTATATACGAGCCGGAGTGGACTTGCCTGTACTAATTGAACATGAAATGGTATTCGACAGCATTGCCTTCGACCACAAACATCATCATCATCAGCATCATCATTGCCATTATTAACGTCCTCCATATAAGCATATTGGCCATGGACTATATCGCCATCTCTACATTCGTCTCGGAGAGCGCTTTGTATGCTACCCAAAATTCATCAGCTCAAATTCCAATGTCGACTAAGTGCAGCTGACAGCACTTGAAAACGGCACAGCGCACTTGAGAGCTGCATGTTGCGCCTTAGGCTGCTTAATGCTCCGGCACTGGTGTCATCCATCTAAATCAGTGCACATTCGAGCCAAAGTAGCCTGCACACCCACACACGAGCACACACACATTTGTGTGTGTGTGTGTGTGTGTGTCTGTGTGGTCTGCGGTTTTTGGATTTGGCTGTGAGTCGAGCTTTGTGCTCCATTCCTCTCTGGGATGTGGGTCCGCTTTCGTGCACAAGATTTCAAATTAAATAAGCACAAATCAAATATTTTGCAATTTCTGTCACTGCATGCCATTGCCATGGCAATGTATATGTAGGAATGGAAATCGAAATGGGCATGGCCGGCCCGCTCAACGCCCCCTCACACACAAGGTTTGAGCGTGTGTTCGCTGCTGGGGCCCGTGGCCGAGCTCGGGTGCAGAGTTTGGCTCCGGTTATATTGTGGGTTGTTGGGTTCATTTAGACATTGATTTATGTGGTTTTAGCGGCCCTGTTAGAAGCTGTTGCTTTGAGTATATTTTATGTGCGAAGAGGGCTTGAATGGTTTATTGGCTGAAAAATTAAGTTGGTGCTGGCAAGTGTTGAGTGTGGCGCAAGTGATGAGGAATCAAGATTATGGTTTCATGCATCGCACCCAAATTGTTGCTTTTGATCTCTGATGTGAAGCGCGGATATAGTATACATCTATTGTATTGACTAAGGTGCCAAAGGCTACCTTTTGTATAATGTTGTGTTGCATACGAACGAGTTGATCGTCCAAATCAGGCAGATACGGAAAGCTCAATACAATTGAATATCTGATTAAATACTTTAAAAGAGTTTAAGTTTAATTTCAATTTAAATTCCTGACCATTGCTACAACTTTACAAATGGGTAGAGTGCTCAAGCATTTCCATTTTCCTTCAGATACAAGCCTCGAAAATAGGAATTACTATTGGCCATATATTTACTTTTCTCTGACGACGAAAAGTGCCTCCCTGGGGTACGTAGACTTTTCCCTTAAGCGCGGCCAAGCACGGACAATGAATCAGCATGGCCAAATAGTGACCCAAAATATTAGATTAAAAGATGAAGAAGTGACCGATACAATCAAAATCTTCTGGTAAAGTCAAAGGCCAAACACCCTTGCAAAAAAAAAAAAAAAAACTGATTCGTTTGGTCATGTTTCAAATTTAAAGAAAAACTTGGTTGCATTTAAAATAGTATAATAAAATAAAATAATAATGAAACCTTGCACATAAAGTTATACGTAAGACTGTTACGTATGTAGATCCTTACATAAGATCCTTACGTAGATCTTTACGTAAGACTCTTACGTAGATCCTTACTTAAGATCCTTACGTATCACTCTTACGTGAAACTTAGACATTTAAAACATTCGACTCTTACAAGGAACCTTACGTAAGAGTGTTACACTCTCTTATGTAAGATACTTACGTAGAACCTAAAGTTAGACTATTACGTAGCTCCTTACGTAGCTGCTTACGTAAGATACTTACGTAGCTGCTTACGTAAGATACTTACGAAGATCCTTACATAAAATACTTACGTAAGAATCTTACGTAATACGAATGCGTCGGTTTGAACGATTTCGTTCGCGATCGAAGAGCGAGAGCGTTAAGAATCACACGCTTAACTGTTGCTTGCAGCCTTTGAAAAATAGTTTCAATATTATTATAGTACATCAACAACTAAATTTGCTGATAATAATCAAGAAATTAATGCACAGCTCAGCGTAATATCAATTGACAGACGCAGACGGCTCGGCAAGCAAACAAAAAATTGATCTGTGGACTTTAATTTTCGATGTTTCCCGCAAAAAGCGCTGAGTAGCGCAATAATTTTTAATAGTTATATTACAGCTGGGTCTTGGCAGCGTCGCTGGCAAAGGAACATAGTCGGCTAGACGCGGTGCCGTGCCAGATTCCAGTCAAGTAAGCTAGGTAATCAAAAGCCGCCCCATTTCGGGTAGCTGATCTGGGCATTGATTGTGTGTGCCCAGTGGAAATGGCCGAGGCGCCGGCAGCAGATGGCGGGGCCGCTGCTGACTAGCTAATTAGTCAGTGAACGAGCAGAATTATGACAAATTAAAATGCAGCCAGGATGGGGCTGGGGCGCATTCTACAACAATGACAGGTGGCACGGGCGGGCACGGCCAACACATGCGCACACGTCCGTAATTACCCATGGCCAGTGCAATAACAAAAGGCAGCCAAATGGCCAAGCTGAAGTGAAGCCGGCCAAAAAGGGTGACGAAACAAAAGCCCATTGGCATAGAGAGCCAAGGCAGCAACAGAGTGAGCGAGCGAGACAGAGAGAGAGAGAGAGAGAGAGAGAGTGGTCATGGGTCTGGGCAAGGGTGCGTGTCGCTTGGCGTTCGTCACGGCCGTTTGTGGCTCATTGGTTCGAGCCGAGGCCTGGCCGGGCAATTTTTCATGGCTCCATCCGTCGCATGGCCTGGGCGGCGGCAATGGAGCAACTCGGCATTGTTGGCCACGGCCCACATAAATTAACCGAAACGTATTAATTCTTTTTATTTGGCTGCCGGGCTGCCTGCCTGACTGCCTGTCGCGCGGCGTGTCCTTTTTATTTTATATGCGTGCAAAAATTTATGCTTGAATTAAATATGATGACCAAAAAAGCAGTCGCAGCAGCCGACAATGTTGCTGTGCCTCTCTGCTCTTATTTACACATGTACAACACGGCGTATGCGCGTCGTAATGTAAGACAGCGAGCACAATTAATCTTGCAACGTGTTTTATATGGCTCCTTGCGACAGAGACACTGCCACTCCCACTCCCACTCCCACTCCCACTCTGAGCCCAAACACTGTGGCCATCATGCTGCGGCTGCGGGTTATAATTGAATTTTCATAGCCATTACCAGACGTCGACGACGTTGTCCTCATCGTCCTCATCGGCCTCATCGTCCCCAGCGTTCTCCTCGTTCTCGTTTGGCCCGGTCATTATTTAAATGTAACGACGCTTTATTATTACGGCAATCGAAAGCAAATGATTCTCGGCTTTATAAATATAAATCAAATTAGAAGCAAGAAAACAGCCAAGTCGTAGAAGACGTAGACGAAGAAGAACAAACCCAAGCCACATGTTGCACGACCATTTGATCAGCGTGTGGCGTGTGGATAATGTGCAAAGCGTTTCCTTAGCCAGCGGACAACATAAAATGCCCATTTATCGAGCAACCGTGCGACGGCCATCATTAGCAAGTGCCGCATGGACTACGCCGGAGTGAAATTTAACTACACATTGAGTATGCTAATAGACGGACGACGAGCCATTTGACAAGTTGGACTCGCCGCCAGTGCTAGGAGGGTTGATAACAATAAGCAAACAAAAGACAAAATGGATGAGGACGTAAAATAAGAAAAATTACATCGAAATATTAAATAAAACTCCTGGCTATGCTAGAGTAGGATAAAAGTCATGCCAAACTTACCGTTATTACTTGAATTCAATTTAAGCTGCAAGAAAAGAAATGAATATTATTATTATATATGGATATGATTATCACTTATTATTATTATTATTATTACTTATTATATTATGTTGTTTATATATAAATAATATATACTAATAATGTATTTGTATACTATAGAATATTATGTAATAAGCATTATATCATTATTAGTTAAATTGCATGAGAAGCTTTGCCACTTCATCCTGGTTACACAATCTAAAGCGGATGGCAACTTCTATATAAAAGGAGTATTTTGAGCAGATCATTGATAGAGGCTAGAAATACATAAGTATATGCCGCTGATCAAATGACTTTTAAGTAATAAGTAATAATATTTTTTTTTAATGTAAAACTAGATTAAGCTGCCATTTAAGGTAGCAGTAAACTCGTTAATAAAATAAAAAACTTTATTACATATTACTATTTAGAGTTATTTTTCTTAATATTTTATTTTAATTTAATTTAGTATTAAAAGTTATATGATTTATATTTTTTATTTAATTTATTATTAATTTCATAATTTCTACTATTATGTTACTAATATTTATTTGAATTTATTGCCTATTTAATATATTATTGATTTTTAAATTATGTATATATATTTCAATTTATTGTTATTTATATTGCTATCCATATTTATTTTAATTTATTTAAAATTTGTATATTTTTTTTTATATATATTTTAACATTAAATTTCATTAACTAACTCAATTGTTAAAGAATTGGTTATAATGTGGTTTTTGAAACTATTTGCTTACATTTTTTTTGTAACATTCATTAATTAATTTGTATTATTATATCTCTGTCAAAGCATGCCAACTGAATTTACTGTATAGCTCATGGGGTTATTGAATTAACTTTTCCAAGGGTTAGATGCATTAAATGATAATTATGCTAATTAAAACTACTAAGACTGCACTCAAATAACGTTAATTGTCATTGAGGAATTGTTTGTAGAAATTTGTTTACCAAAGGAGAGAGGTTGCGCCAACTACAATGACGTATGTATTTTTTGAAAAAAAAAAAAAAAAAAAAAACCAATCTGTTAATGGATGTCAAACATATACGAAAAAGGAGCTATGAGTAGATTGAATGCATGAGTGAGCAATTCTTAGTTGAGTTTCGGGCTTGACATATCTGAAATTATAAAAAAAAAACTTCTATTTTGTATCTTGGGCATAAAAATTTGTCCAAGAAATGTTAAAGTTTCTAAATCAAACAAAAAAGGGTTTGAAAAATTACCAAGAAAATATGTGCTATATATGTTTAATGTTAATTTATTATATTGTGTGAATATATATTATATACATATATAGTATACAAATAAAATATATTGCTTAAATCAAAATTATATAAAAATAAAATATATTGCTTAAATCAAAATTAATCTTGTACCTATTTAAATTCTACATTAAGTTATATTTGATCTAATTTCTTTTTGGCATAAATATAATTTACTTGCCGCTGAATTTTAATTAAGAGTTTGATGAGTAGATTATATGAGTCATGCAATACTTTATGCCAGAAATCTATCCTGCGATGTTCAAACAAGTGAAAAACTGCAACAAACTTGGGATATTTTAAATAATAAACATTTTGGTTATTTTTACGATTCTTTTGAAGTATGTGGATGAGCTTAAACATAAGAATATAGTATATATAGTCAGAGTAGACATTAGTTCGATTAGTCCTTTGATACTAAAAGAAAAGTCTATAATGAACAGAGCAAAAAACAATCTATTACCGAGAAAACAATGGACTATGACGATATTCTTAAAGCTGCCTATTTAACAGAATATCGGCAGCTAAATTCATTCGGTAACGTCCACTGCGTCGAAGGTGTGTTTAGTGAGCAGCAGGTGCAGTTTTTGCATGAGGTGCGAAAACAGCGATGAACGCTGAAAGTGGAGTCTGTTTTTCTGGGCCAAGCAAGCGAACTGCACTGCAGTCTCACAACACGCGAGCAAAACTATGGAAAAGCCCGGAAGGATTTTCAGGAGCTGCTCAAAATGCCCATTAGTCGGTGGCTGCTGCTGCTCATATGCCACTAGGAGGCAATAGGATCAATGCGACTGCTCGGTCGTTTCGCGACTGTGAGCAGAAAGGGTGGCTAATAAGGATTTAAGACAAGCCTTGACAATACCCTATTCGAATTCATTGACGGCAGACAGCGAACATTTCCGATCCGTCAAGTTGAAGCTAAGGCAAAAAACATACACGCAATGTAAATACAAATAAATGCCTTCGCTTTGTATAAATTGTCAATCATGTCAAGATATCTGTGATTTCTTTGCCATTTGTTTAAGTGACAAATATGATTTTGGGGTGTAGCCCTTGAGCTATCTAAGGCATTGTTCAGGTTCTTGTTGATGAAGGGCAAACAGCATTAGGCGAGATAAACAATCGATCAAATTAGACAAATCATCATCGCCATTGTCGTGGTACAATAAACAAAAGTCAAATGTATTCACAGCGTGACGGACTGCCGACCATACCCTGAATACAAACACATGCACACGCACACACTCACATACACAGCATGCCTGGTCAAGCAAACAAAAATTCACCTGGACGCGAGCTGGACAGCTAAAAGGCAAAGGCAAAGCCAAAGGAAAATTCAATTTTAGCTGTAAAAAATCTAACCAATATTGGCTGCGTGCATGTGTGTGTGTGTGTGTGTGTGTGTGGTGTGCCGGCGAGGGGGAGGCGTAGCTGTGACTGCTATCGCCGAGCACAATCGATTGAAAACATAAATGAAATTGACAGCCAGGTGACCAGCCTCCATTAGTGCGTGCATGCACTGCCCCTTTTGGCATCGTCAGCCCTTTGATGTTGCCAATAGAGCCGCATCCGTAGCATTGTTGAAAGAGGCGGACACAGGTGGGCGAAAGGTGTTCATGTGTAAGTAAGGTATCAAATTAATTTGACATTTGCTTTGTCACTGCCAGCTCAGCAGGCGAGTCCAAAGCTCGAAGGTTTTACAGGCCATCAATGCCACTGGCCATTGTCAACAATCTTCTTGCCCGTCGATAATGATATGGCCAGCATGGCCAGTTGGCCAATTTGTCCCTGTGTCCATGTGTATTTGTGTGCGCCTAGGACTTTGAACAGCTCCAACTGCTTTGGTTTAAAGTATTCAGCTATTTGACTTATTGCCACTTGACCTATGCCTGTTCGTCGAGGGGAAGTCAAAGCTTTTAAAGAAATTAGCACACATTGACGAGCTTCATATGTGATTCGTTGTTGTTGTTTTCACAAAACTAAATCAACAAATTGTATGCCCGCAAATCAAAATAACTAAATAAATATGAACAACAGAACACTTAGCAGATATGACGCCCACCCACGAAATGTGAGTTGCAAAAAAAAATATGCATGAAAAAATACTTGATAAACAAGGAAGATAACGTTGAAACCGTCAATAAGAAAATACCCTAAGATAATTGAATGAAGTTATGTAGAAACAAATTGTTTTGATGATAATTGTATAATCGAAATAATACAGTTCTGCAATTATATAAGAAGAAGAATTTATAGCTGAAATATTATTAATACTATGTTATCTCTATGTTATCGAAATAATAGAACTCGAGAAATATATAAGAAGAAGCATTTTCAAAATGAAGTATCTTTTATTAATGCTATATGTTATCTGATGGAATATGGAAGTAAGACAGTTCGATAAATATGTAAGGAGAAGGAGTCAACTGAATCAAGTTTCCAACTTAATACTATGTTATCTCTATGTTATCGACAACAACTACTCTATTACTACTACTCTACAAAGTTTTCTCTGATATAATTAAGAGATAAGGCAGAACGCTGTTAATCAAATTATTGAAGGATTTCACACAAAATTTATTCTTTTAATTATTTACAAATTAAAACAGATTTTTAAAAAAATCTGTATATATACTTAAGGCAGTTCTAGTTCTGTTGACTCTGCATTAATAAAAATGTAATCTCCATTTAAATTAACTTTTTGTAAACAAATCGTTCAGCGAGCAATTAATACCAGCTATAATGCTCTACAATCTAGCAGACAGATTCCTTCCTGCCTTGCTAACAAATGAGCTCTTCAGTCATATCTACATTTTTGCAGTTGTCTGTGTCACATATTTTTTAAGAAAATTATATTACCCTCTTGAGGTGGATGAAAATGGATGTTATTTTTTAATTTACCTAAAATGCCAACCAACACACAGGCAGACGAGCCATTAATGTGCCCAAATACAAACAGCCAAAATAATAATATGGCAAATGGACAGTGGAACAAAGAGCGCGGAACATGGAGCATGGAACAGCCACTTAGTAAACGTGTTCAGTGGCAACAAAGTGGATCAGTGGAACATACATTATTGTTGCACTCACTTGGTCATCATATATTGGAAATATCAAATATCAAATAGATTAGAAAATGATTATAAAATAAATAAAGAAAATTTACACGAAAATCCTAATCCTATTCGATATATAAATTTATTTTACATAAAATCATAATGTAGTATATATTGTAGATAGTGCATAGATAGTTGAATACGTAAATATAGTGGTTGAGTTGAATGCAGCTTCCGGTTAATTATAGTAAATATCAATTAATTAGCTAATTTTTTAGTTTAAGAGAAGCGAACACACAGAATGAAACTGGAAAGATAATAACTTTAAGCTTTCATTTCTATTAATGTGAATGTATTTTCCATTTGTCCGACTTTCGTTTCAATTATATTTTCAGCTTATGTGCCACATTATATAAAATTATTTTCTTTTCTGCAACAAGTCAAAGAAATATTATTCTCTTTATTATTTTTATTATCGTCAGACCACTGTGCACGATAGCTATTATGTCATAAGCACCGCTACTTAGTGGCGGATTTTGTTTTTATAGCAAACTGTCTTACCCCAAGTGGAGCGGCGTGGGGCACTGCATTAAGACCTTGGCGCTGTTTGAAGTTCTTTGAATTCGCTGAATAGGTGTGTTGCCTACATAACGCTCTAAACTAATATACTTATGGATGTGTGTATTTGTGTGTGTTTGTGTGTGTGTCTGTGTGTGTGTAATGCTGATTTGGCTAAGCTTGCCCTCTCGCCACTCTAATGAATTGATTTGCTTTTCTTTTTATACACTTTTCTTGTTGTTGTTTTCTTTATGTTTTTCGGTCATCAAATAAAGTTTTCACTGTGGAAGTGTGAGTAATTTATGTGGCAGCACCCGATGCCTATCTCAGGAGCAGTCCGTTGTTGTGCCTCTCGCTAACTCACGATGTTGTTGCAAACCTTTTGATAAGGCAACGACAGCTGAAACAACTGTTGACTCGCAGCTGTGATTTATTTTGTTTATTTGCTTTTAAAGCGCATTTTTAAGTGCCGACACACACACATATGAAACATGCACAGCAAAATTCTGCTGACTTTTATATGCGTACATAAAAAAAAATTGTTTATATCTGACACGGGTCTTGGCTCATATTTGCGCTAGCTTTTTTATACACATATTTTATTTTTACTAATTAAAAATTGTATATTTATCAAAGTTGGAGCAGCGTCACAGGCAGCCAAAGCCATTTGCCGAAATAACCGACAAAACTAAAAACATATGCGGCAGGCACACGCATATGGACATAACCCAACCCCAGCCCCAACCCCAAAACGAAACCGAAACCGAAACCGAAACGCCAACGCCAACGGAATCCCAAGTACACGCCCATATTTCGCATACACAGAAATGTTTGCGGGCAAAAAGATTTTGTTGACAGAAGTTTACAATAAAACGAAAGTTTAATGCACAAGTTTTTGCCCGGCAAAGCTTAGCTCTGAGCATGCAGTCAGCGAGTCCCCTAGCCGGCGGTGTTTGGTGGTCTGTTTGCGCAACTTACAGCCAAAGTAAACTCATTACCAATGCAAACAAACAGGCGGTGAAACTTTTAAAAACCGCCCAGAAACTATTTGCCTGGACTAGCTTCAAACGTAACCAAATGAAAATCATAATAAAGCATTTATAAATGTATATAAATATGCGTGTGTGTGTGTGTGGGTATGGGTATGTGTGTGCATACAAATTATATAAGGCACAGTAAGAATAATAATTAAATACTCGCATTTCAATGCACAAGTCAAATTACGCATACGCCGCATTGCCGTGCACGCTGCACGCTGCACCTTTACTCTCTCCCCTATCATTTGTTGTTTTGTGGGTTTGCTCACCAAAAACATTACACAAATATTTCAAATATTATGCTCAAATGTCATGGAAAAATATCCCTGGGCGGAATGCGGTGTCTTTGTGTATGAAATTACTTTATTGATGAATTTATTTTAATTAGTTTACATCCGACCGCTGCTCTGTCGCAGTTATTTAACATGCATTTGGCAAAATGCGCAACAAAATACACATTCGGCTTTGTATTATATTATTTATTTGACGAAACTCTTGTTTGCTCACAAAAATAATACAAATATTTTATTTACCCAGAGCGGCAGCAAATGTCGCAAAACATTATTAATCGCTTTGAAAAACTATCTTTGGGTATAGCTAGCCATGGCATTCAATTTCAATCATAAAGGCGAAGCAAATATATATTATAGTAATAGTAATAATAATAATAATAGTATAAGTAATACCTTTAAAAATATTTGAAAATTGAAAAATATGTAATGAACAATAACTATTGTTTAAGCATTAACAACTACATAGAAATAGAATGCTAAGTTATGAGTGGAATATTTCCATTTGACGATGAATGTATATAAAAGACGGGGCTCTTCGATGCAAAGAATAGTTTTATCATAAAGTTGAAAAGCAAACATTTAAGTGCAGCATGGATTTCTGTATTTTAGTTTACATAACTGTTAAATCATGTGAATATTTTATTTTATAGAAAGAAATCATTCTTGCATGAACAGTTGGAGCTGTCACAGTGGACAAATTGCTCTGCCTGTGTTTGATCCTCCTACGTTTTCATAGGTGACAGAACTAACTTGACGAGAGCGAGAGGGAGAGAGAGATGAATCGATGGACAGAGAAAGGAGGAAGGAGGAAGACAGAGAGAGAGTGTGTGTGTGAGATCGAGAGAGATAGAGAATGATATTGAAAGAGAGAGGGAGAGATAGGACAAAGAGGGAGATCAATATAGATATAGAGAAAGCGATCGAAAGAGAGAGAGAGAGAGAGAGAGAGAGGTGAAGACAGATAGCGAGAGAGAGACAGAGAGTGAGATCGAGAGAGAGAATGATCTAGAGCGAGATCGAGATAGTGAGAGCGAGAACGAAAACGAGAATGAGATCGAGAGAGATAGATAGAGAGAGAAAAAGAGTCACATATATTTAAAACCATTTGTTTGAAATTCTCCAAAAATTAACTTTATATAAATTCCGACCAGGGTGCATATACATACATACATATACAATCGAAATGAAGTACAGGCTTGAGCCAAAGCTAAAAGCAGCATTGAAATTTTATTCAATTAAAAAAGCAATATAATTTAATGCATGTTTTTTATTTACAGCAGAGCATTTACTGTGTCGGCGTTAGCAATTGCGCTTTCGCGCTGCAATTTGTTTCCCCTTTTTTTCTGTACTTCCTTCAGTTTTATTGTTTGCGTGAGCGCGACGTATGTAGTTGTCAGGCCGCGGCGAGCAAAATGCTAGTTTTGTAGTCATTTTCGTGGGTCGTTGGGCAGAACGTGTAATGTGTAATTAAAATGTGGCAGATAACATCATGGGGACATGGCCGCACTTCCGCCGGCTCTGGCTCTGGCTCTGGCAATGGCTGCTGTGGCTGTGGCTGCAGCAGATGTTATTGCAGCTGGCAAGGCACTCATTAACCGCACGGTAATAATTAATTGAGATATGTATTACAAGTGCCAGCCAGGGGCAATGGCAGCCGTGCGCTCAGCTTGGCTCGCCTTGGTTTGGTTGTGTCGGCCAGTCAGATAGATACGGCTTGTTAATTTATTAATATATTTGATTAATGCACTGATGTTCATCAAGTATACGCTAAGTGGAACGGCGGCCATTAAGCCGAGTGCATTTGAAAACCTGAAGCTGTACGAGATAATCACATTAACTTTTCTACTTAACAAATAATGCGATTAGCGCCAAGCTGCCACAGTTCGGGGCACAAGTTGAGTAGAGCGCCGGAGCAACAGTTGCCATAATGGTTGAAACAAAGTGATTCGCAAACTTTGGCCAATGACCACGAGAACCTAATCCCCAGAGCACTCACAGCAGCCACTCACGGCAGCTGCACAATTTTGTTGGAGCAATTAAGAACGCATCTCACGCTAATCGCCCGACTGGCTGGCCGCATTAACTGCAGTTGAGTGCATTTCATTTAAATGAATTACAAGCAAAATATGAATGCCAGTTGGTTCAACTAGAGACCTACACACACACACAGACACACACACAATCACAAGGCAAGTAACTCCTGTTCGAGACCGTGGCAGAAATCTGCTCAATGCTCATTAAGCAGCAGCCGCATGAACACCAAATGTTAATCAGTTTTTCCATTCTATTTACGAGTGGAGTGCCAAAGCGAAAATCACAAAACACAACAGCGCACAAAAATTGGTAATTAACGCTTTACACTCTACTTCTGCGGGTGGGTGTGTGGTTGGTGCTCCTCCGCTCATCTTTAATGATGAGGATGATGCGGACGATGACGATGGTTCTGGACGGACACAAAGAGCTACTCAAACCGAAAGTCAGAATCAAGGATTTTTCTTCCTTTTTTTTTTTTTTTTTTTGTACGGTAATTGGGAATGAATTAAATTAATTAGCGTTAAAAAGCAAACTGACGTCAATAGTACCGAAAATATACGTTTCAGCTGCACAGTTCGAGGCGCCCGTTGCCAAGACAACAACTGATGACTGTCGAACAGGCTGTCGAATGCTTTAATAATTTGGCCTGGCCATCTGTCGTCGCAGCAGCGGTCATAGCCAATTTGCGGCTTAGGCTTAAGCAGCTCGATATTGAAACAATTATTCCAAATATTATTGTGCCTCATGATGACGTTGACGCCGACAGTTGCCGCAGCTGCTAATGACGTTCCAACTCTAAGCTGTTAAGCGGATATTCCATTTCGCAATATATACATAAACCTACTATACATATTTAAAGCAGCGTATATATGTATATATGCTGCAAATTAGTAGGCCAAATGTGTGCAGGAAATATATGTATATATATAATTTAATTAAAAATTGATTGTGTCATTTGCATTTTATGAATTCATTTCAAAGCACACCAGAGCGAGAGAGAGATATATATAGGGACAGAGGGAGGGGCTGCTCAGCAGGACATAGATTAATTTTTATCTCTTTTGATTTCTGGGAAACAGTATTGATAAGCTTACCAATTAAATAATAAATAAATTTCCTTAGAGATAAAGATAAAGATTTAGTAGAGAAGAAATATACATATAGTATTTTATAATTTCACAATTGCAGGAGTTAATTACAATGCAAAAAGTGATTAAGCAGATATTAATTAATTAAATAGTAGTAAATTAAGAAAGTGAGTCGAGTATATTAATTTGCAGCGACAGCAGCTCCAAGAATTCAGAAACTGTAATTATGCTCCAGATAATCTGGATATTTCTCCAGAGAAATCTACATTTTGTATTGTGCGAATCCCTTAGGTTTTTGGTATAGTATATAGTATATATATGTTAAAAATATCAGTTCATACATTAAAACAAACTTTGAAAATTCAATAAAAAATTTATTTGCTTTAAGAAAAGTTGTTACTGAAAATAAATGATAAAATCAAAAAGTATTTTAATTAACCAAAAAAAAAAAAAAAAAAAGAATACCAATTCACTCATTTCACTTTCGGGATTGAGTACAAAATGAATTAAAGAAAAGTTTTTTATTTGAAAAATACTCCTATATATTATTTATATAACTGACATAAATAAAACTTAGTCTTCGACCTCCATAAATAGGACTGCAACTTTTCAAACCTGACGCAATTTTCATGGCTGAACGAATGACTCTAGAAAATCATATCAGATTGTTATCAATCGCTCAACTTGTTAAAAGGGCAAATGCTTGGAGGCTATTAAGCATATATGTATATATGCTTTAAATAATTTGCTCAGACTCTGCCAATTGACTTTTCATTGGGCCCGCAAGCATTTGCAATTTATTTTTAACTTTATAACGTTGATATCAAATGTCAAATGGAACAAAAAAGTGGATATTATTAGAAGATACAAAACAGAAACAATCACATATTTTATATGTATATAATTAAAACAGAAATGCAACTATTGTGCTCGCATGGAAACAAAGAGCAGCTGCCAAACGAGGGCTGCATAACAAGTGTTGTTGCCAGTTCGACAAGTGAAACAATAAAGCCAAAAATCGATAGAAAATATTCTGTGTATTCCGAGTGCAATAGAGATATGTGTCACATGCATGTGTTGGTGTGTGTGTGTTTATGTGTGTGTGTTTGGGTGTGTACACGATGTTTGTGCAACTGTAAACGCAGCACAAAGTAAACTGAGCTTGAAAATAAATAATAAACAAATCTGTTGTAGCGAAGATTAAATACTCTTTGATACAAATACATGTGTATATATCATATAACGTATATGTATTCATGGAAATGTGTTTATGCAAAAATTCAATCTAGGAACAATTGTTATTAGAACAACTACATGCAAATCATTCAAAAACTAAGCTGATATTTTAGTCTGAACTATAAATGCCAAGTAAGAGTGAGATATTTTGAAAAGCAATTCGATTGACCTAGATATATCACAAATAGCAAGTTGAACTGGCCTGGCTAATGTCAAACATAAGTTATCAACTTTACTCAATATGGAGTCCTTCGATTACCTAATACCCATTGGCAAGGGTATTGCAATGTAGCGAACGTGACGAGGGCTGTTGTCAATGGGGCAAAGCCTCCGCAACAGTGCTGCAAATAAATAAATGCACACAGGCATAAATAAAGCCCTCTAATAGCCAACAGAAAAGAACTGTCAAATGTCATTATTGGCCGGGCCTGTAAACACGCCATGTTTGCTGTTGACAATTACTTTTTGGGCTACCAATAAACAGGACCAATGACAAACTCCAATAAATCGGCTAATTTAATTAACAAGCAGAAGGGAAAGTGTGCGCCTAGCGGAAGTCATCGACTGCCAGATGCTCAATATGAAGTAGTCTCTGGTTCCATAAACCTAGAAATAGTCTAAGAACTTAACAAGCTTTACATAATTATAAAAGCTAACCTCTTTTAGATACTCGCTCTTCCTTAGTCTGGCTTCAAATACCCTTTAAATAGTCTTCAATTCCTACAGGGTATACAAATTAAGCAAACTGTGAACAAAATAAATAAAGCTACTGCTGTCAATGGCGCAACCGAAACAGCGGCATATGATAAACGGAGCATATAATTGATTTAAGTACATACACACACACACACACACACACATACACATACACTATAAATTGGTATACAGATGTGTATGTATGCATATGCATATATATACCATCTGTGGCATAGCTGATGCTCCGCGACAGTTCAGATTGTCAGCTGAGTGGCAGACAGGCACGAAATTGATTTCCAATAAGCAGCTTGCCACGTTAGATTGTGTTAATTTTACGCTAAATCTGTTTTAGCCCAGACTTCATTGATAAACTTTGACATTGATGAGTTAATGATGATGGGGAATACACAAATACAAACACACTCACACACACACACACACACGCGAGCACACAAACAAACAAAATGTCAAACGCTCGCGTCTGAGGCATGGCGAGCTGCTGCTTGTTAGCTGAGGATGCCTGTGATGGTGTTGGCGGTGGTGTTAGTGGCGATGTTGGTGGTGGGGATGGTGGTGCTGCTGCCGTTGGTAATGCTTTTGATTTTATGGCCAAAGTTCGCAACGATTTTGTCATTTGTCATGGGCATAGATATGCCAAAAATGAAGTCAAGCGGAGCTGAGTTCCCTTGGAACTTTTCTTTTTCTATTGTATTATCCGAGTATTTTTGGCTATTATATTTCATAAAAATGATTTTTATTAAACACTTGGAAGGCCTAATGCAGCGTAATTAACTAACAAAAGATTTACCCATAATTGTGATAAATTGTTTTGCACTAATTAATTGGAGCATTGGGACTGATGAAAGCCAAAAACACATTATGATACGCTTCCAGAAACTTTCCATCACATACATAGAAAATTGACGAAATTGAAGAAAACGACTCCATTTGACCGAAACCGAACTTTGTATTAATCCGTTTTGCATTAGCCAAATAGCAAAAATATTTGAAATTCAATTAAAACTATGTGAATTGAAATTCCCATTGCAAATATTCACAAATATTTGCATTGCTATAGAATTTCTCTTTCAAACATGGAAATATTCACTAAAATAAAATAATACAAAGTGGCGATCATTAAAAATGCCAAATGGAAATTCTCAGATGGATGCCTCAATTTGGTTAACAATAATCCGCTTCATTGAGGTAAAGCACACGTCGAACCCGAAAATATTTCTCTGAGGGAATTGAAGCTGTTGCCTAAAAGAATTCTGTATAATCAGGGGAAGTAATGCATATTTGGTAAATAAGCCTGAACCAATTCTTATATTCTCGTATCCACTATGCAAAAGCAAAAAAAAAAAAAAAAAAAAAAAAAAAAAAATGGTTCATTTAGCCTCTAGCAGGGCAGAGAAGCTTGCTGGCCAGAAATATATGTATAAATGGAAACACCACAGCACAAATAACCAGCCTTTGGTAATGTTAACCAAAAACTCAATTTCCGTTTGAAAACTCATTTCGCATTTTTGGTTGTTTTAAATCAACAGCAACAGCAACAGAAACAGAAACAGAAACAGAAGTCGCTCAGGCCAGCAGACAAACAATTGCGTAAAAACAATAAACAATGCTGGCAACATCAACAGCAATCAAGTGCACTCGTAGGGATGTTTTAAAGGGCTGGAGGGTGGCCGGTGGAGGGTGAAGGGAGGACGGGCTGGAAAATGAACGCCGCCTGCAATGGCCAACGCATTGCTCATGTGCATGTCCACAATTAATTTACAATAAAACAATCAATTGATTACTCTTACATCCGGCCATGTAGCGGAAATTGTGCGCAATATCCAATTGTTGAACTGGCCCGAACCCGGATTGGCGGCTATACGGCCAGCAGTGTCAAGTAGCAGAAAAACTTTCGACCGCAACAATAGGCTAAACGGCGTGCACGAATTTTAAAGCCCCCAAATTGACGAGCCGTCGGCTAACTGTATTGACAGGCAACGGGCAGCGGCACGGACACGGACACGGACACGGACACAGACGCGGTCACGGGCAGAGGTACCGGTACCGGCACCGGCACCGGCACCGTCACCGTCACCGTTACAGGTGCAAACAAACCAAATAGCCACGGCCCTTTGTGAAAACTAAACCCCCTTAATAACAACAACACAGCTGCCTCGTCAATTGCAACTGATTAGTGTTGAAAACACGGTCGCGTGCGTCGAGTCTAACTGTTTTGTAACACCTTGGGGCTTAATGAATTCGTTACGCAAATTCATTACAAATGCAAAACCAATTCACTGGAGGGCACGACGCCGCAATACCCTGGACTGAGAATGCGTAGGTAGTTGAGTAATTGTTTCTTGAAGCAAATAAGTCAGCTTAAATATTTATGCAAAGTAAGTTTATATACCAAGTAGCGAATTGGGCTCTTGAAAAGAAAAATATAATAAATAAAATATAAATATATATATAAAGCTTTGAGCACCGGCAAAATCTAGGTTAAAATCAAATATCAAAAAAATTTAAATCCCATTCTTTAGTCTAAAGTCGGAACTTATTTTTTTAATATTTTTAAAATATTTTATAATAATTAAAAGCAGGAAAATAAAAGTTTCACAGCCTGTTTCAACCACTTACTTTGCAGCTAAGCAAAGATCCGTATTTTTAAACAGAATATATTGTTCGTATAAATCGAAGCAAGAAATTCTTAAATGGAAACAAAGCCTGTTGAGCCAGTCTACTCTCATTCATAAGTCCCCCTATTCAAAGCATATCGAGGGAGACTTTTTGTCATGCATTTACGTGTCAGACTGGGAATTGGCTAGAATTGTAAATGATTGCAAATGTTAAGCTTTGGCAGGTTTTTCTGAATAAAAATCAATATAGAAATGCTGAAGCTATTTTAAAAGCAATTCGAGGCAGGGCTCATAATATTTCCTTAACAATAAATTTCTCCGAAAACTTAATGATGTCCAAACTTGAGCTATCACAGAAAATAAATAAGTGAATGAAAACCATGTGAGTCCACTTTTAACATTTGCCATGACAAATAAGTGACAAGTGGCTTAATTAGGCGCATGACAATTGCGGTTTGAACTGTGTCAGTGGCGAGTGGATGTCAGCAGCAGCAGCCGCCCAGACCGCAATTGACATGAAAGCAAATGAAGACGAGATGTGGCTCATGTGTTCCTTTTTATATATATATATTTTTTTTAAATCGTCCGCCTAACTTACCTAGGCAGCAACTTTGTATGCAAAACATAAGTTTCACTTGGCCTGCTGGCTGCATCTCTAGCTGGGAGGATAGGCGCGGCTGGCGTTGTGGGGTGGCGTTTAAAAAGTTAACACTAGTCAAAGTTAACCAAATTTGTTGCATACTTTGCTGCGCCGCTTCACAAAACACACTGAGCCGAGTGCACAGCAGCCGATGAGGCACAGGCAGAGGCAGCTGTATATAATGAGCGAGCGCTGCCTTTGCCTCCCACTCGTGGCGCCGCACAACTGGGGCGTCCTGAATGGCTATGGATGTTGAGCTGCGCTGAGCAAAACTTGCGCCAAAATACTCTAACGCAGCGGGCGCTCATCATCAGCAGAAGGAGCAGCAGCAGCAGGAGGAGCTGGAGCAACAGCAGCAGCCGCATTTTAATGAAAGTGGAAAGCTAGCAAAGCACAATGGTTGAGGCATAATAATAACGGCTTAAAATGCAAACTTTTTCATAGTCTGATAATAATTTGCATTTCGCTGTTTCGATTACCAATAAGCGTTCTTTTTAGACAAAATATTTATTCAGGCTCTGTTGAAGCGTTTACTTTCGTTGCAGATTTTTTTCCTGCCGCTTGGCTGGGCTCGACTACTGCTGGAAAATTTTGGAAGCTGTTCGAGTCCTTGTCAAGGGCATTTAACTTATTCATGAGGAAAGGAAAGACAACTGAGAGAACTTTCACATTTTCGTTCACCTCATATTGTTTTTTTTTTTTTTGCTCCTTCTTCTTCTTCTATTCTTTCAATTGTGCAAAGTTAAGCTAACGAAAGTTTACAAATTTGAGAAAACTATTGATGTCCATGTGCATATATTTGAAGAGCCTGTAAGCGTATTGTGAACATACACGTTCCTGTCTGCATATAGATATCATGCATATTTAATACAGTCATGCATAGTTAACTGACTTAGACTTGAGCTCGTGTTGACAAGAATATTTATTGTATGAAAATATAAGTAGAGTGAACTATTGAATGCTACAAATAATATATTCAAATTACGAGTGCTTTTAAATGAAATTCGAGAAATCGTTAGTAATGCTGAGAAAAATTCCTATTTACATTTAAAAGTATACTTTTCAAAACAAATGTATATTTTCATATAAAAAATATATTTTTAAATTTCCATTGCTAGTTTTCTCAGCATCATTTAGTTTAGTTAAAAATGCTGAATTTTATAAAAAAAAAAGTATATACTGCTGAAATGAATATTCTTTTAAATTTAAATATTTTGGATTTGTTAATAATTAAATATTAAATATTTAATTTTATATAAACATAAAAATAATATATTTTATTTCTTTTATTGTGATTTATTGATCTCAAGCATTTAAAAATAAAAATACATTAATAAGCATTTCGTTTATAGCAAAAATAAATATAGTATAAAAATATAAAATATTTTATTTATTTCATCGTGATTTATCACCCTTGAATATGAAATATAAATATTTTACTTATCATTTATAACAAATAGAAATATTTTTATATAATAAAAAATAATATAAAACACTATAAATATAAAAGTAGTACCATAAAAAAAATTGTCTGGATACGTTTAATAATTATATGGATTAGAAAAAAATGGAAAAATATACCTAAAATGAGCTTTGTTAGCTGAACATAAATAGTTGGCTAAGTCGAGTGCAGTGGTATTAAGACAATGAATCACATCGCAGATTTCCTTATTAAATTCGAATGAAAATATAAAAATGTAATATATTTTATATTATAATAAGGGATGCCACATTTAACGCATTTTCTGTAAGTTATACTTCTAAAATTATATTATTATTACTATAAATCACATTTCTGATTGGGAAGACAGATAAAAAAATAAAGAAATATTCATTTGATATTAGAATATACTATATTTATATTTTTAATTTATTTTACTTAAATTATAATTATTATATTTTATAATTTTATGCAATGACTTGGTCTATTTTTCAGCTCAAATCATTCATCAGCGTCCATTGTAGCATATGAGGTGTATTGGCCTTACCACCCCGCGACAGGTAATAGCAGATGGATTTACACACATACATGCACACCCACACACACATATATATGCTAAGTGTGTTAGTGTGTGCTGCTGCTCAACACTCGTTTGCCCGCATAGAGTGCGACGACTAAATTAACTGACACTGTGACGTCATCGTATGTCTTCGGGCCGCGGCTTATTGATATATAGAGAAACTATAAGAAATTCATTTTTATACACATAGGAGGAACAAGTGTCAGGCATTTAAGCGTCAGCATAGCGCTTAGTGCTCAGTGCTCAGTGCTCAGTGCTCAAGTGCCGCTGGCGCCAAAAAATTTGACCCACTTAGTGGAAGGCCAACAACAAGAAATGGCTAAAACATGAGCCGTGCCATTTGCCAGCCGGCAGAGCCATTGCATGTGGCTCGGCACTTAACTCAATTTGCAATGTAGCTGTCGTCTTTGTTGATGTTGGTATTGTTATTGCTGTTGTTGTTGTTGTTGTTGTTGTTGTATTTACCGCCAAGTGCAGCAGAACGAAATTGCTGGCATATTACGAACGACACTAGCGTATTGTTATTATTGCTGGTGGTGCTGCCATCTCCAATGGCGTTGTTGTTGCGGCTTGTGGCAGCCACGCCAAAGTCGTCTTGACTGTGTCATCAAAATCGAATTGAAATGAAACCACAATTGAAATGTCAGACAAACGTTGAGAAACATTTTTTTTTTTTTTTCGATTTTTCTTTTTACTTTTGCTGGTTTTTTGGACTCTGACAGACGGTATATGGCAGCTGGCAACAGCAGCAGCAGCAGGCAGGCAGGCAGGCAGGCAGGCAGATAGTCGACCCACATAAAATTCAATTCACATTGAAGTTTTCAGAGCGCACTGACTACAAGAAGAGCAGCAGCCGCACCCACAGCCACAGCTACAGCCTGTAGTGGCAGCCGTGGCAATGGCAGCCGTGGAAATCGTGCACGCGCCCATTGCGCGCCATTTTTCGAACCGATGCCTTCAATGGAATCATTGAACTGCCATCGCCTGCTGCGCGCGAGCACAAGGCGCAACAGGAGACGACGCCATGACCAGACAAACGCACACACACACACAGACACACATATGCTGTTAAAAACAATACAAACAGCAGGTGGCTGGCATTATTTGTGGGCCCTTTTGCCGGCATCGCCTACAAAGCTATCAGCTCCTGGCCAGCATGAATTTCGCTGTGCAGTCGGCATTGCCTTCCACTATGTACGTGTCAATAGTTTGGCGCCACCTTCTGACGTGATGTGTGTAAGTGTGTGGGTGTGGGTGTGGGTGTGTGTGCATGTGTATGTGTGAATGCATAAAACAGTCATTAGAAGAGTTTGTCAAATGAGCTGCGAAAAACTGTTGAGGACAAATTGAATTCCAGTCACGTGCAGACAATGACGCACCAATCATCCTCTAAAGTACATTTAATAGCAAAAAATAAGTAAAAGAACTAGAGATGAATAGTACGACGCAGAGCAAATACTCTATGCAGACAAATGAATTTTAGTCTTTTGCTAAAAACTTTGCAAGCCTTAGGACCAGTTGCAAAAAAGCGAAATTTTTTCTCATTTGAATGGCATTTTATAGTTAAAATACCCTTTGAAAGGGTATCAACACATATTTATGGCAGAGCAGGCGATGGCGAGACGAAAGCCATTAGCTATTGGCCAGCTGTAGCAGCTGCATGATACATTATCAAATTGCGGAAGGCAAATGTCGAAGCAGGAAATCGAAATTGAATTTGCCGAGTAATCGCAAACGCAGTGGCAGTGGCAATCATAATCCCAATCGCTTTGCCCGAGCCCAGAGAGTGTGTAAAAAGTGAGGCGAACTGGCGGAGCTAAGCCAAGCGCCATGGAGCGGAGACGTAGGCCGTGGTGAGTTTCCCTTTGAGGGTCTCACAAATGCAAAGAGCGAAAAGCAAAAGGCAAGAGCGAGTGCCGACATCAAAACAAAGAAACCCACGCCGCTTAGCCCGAAAACTCGTTGAAGTTCTAGTAGAAAAAGCAAAAAAAAATAAAAACAACAACAACAAAAATACCCCATAATATAACGCATGCTTGGCGCTCTGAATGACTGAGGCAAAGTTCGCGAAGATTCAACAAATGACAGAACCCACGGGCCAAGCAACAGAGCGCCGAGAGTAAAAGACGTGGGAGTGAGGGAGCGAGGAAGCGTGGGAGCATGGAAAGTAGCGGGAACGAGAACAGCTTCAGCCAGCCAGCAAAAAGCGTAAGCGCTTTGTGCCTCAGTGACTGGGTCTGTATTTGACATGCGTATATGTGTGTGTGCGTGGGTGAGTATGTATGTGTGAGTGTGTGTGTGTGTGCGGTTTGGTGTGAGCGCAAATTACAGACTAACAAGTGGTCGTTGACTGGCAAGCCAGCGAGGCAGACAGCCCCAGCCACGACAGTTGATTTGATTTGACAGCAAGACATGACATTTGGGTAACAGACAGTCAGCCAGCCAGTCAACCAGCCAGCCAGCCAACCAGCTAGGCAGCTAGGCGCAATTGGAGTGAAGTGAAGCTGAAGAAATGCCACGAGTGCTGCCTCAGCGGATGCCCCAAATGATGGGCAGAGATGTCGCAGCTGCTTCTGCTGCTACTACTGCTGCTGCTGCTCCTGCTCCTGCTGTTGCTTCTGCTCCTGCTGCTCCTGCCGATGCTGCTGCTGGCAAGTGCAACTAACCGCAAGCCTTCTGAAAGCTACACCCGCGTGCCCATATAATGAAGATGGATATCTGCGACCAAGCGACTAGCCTAACAATGGGATGTAGCACTCGGAAAGGGAAATGAATAGCAGGACATGGGCACGAAAAGCCACACCAGTGCAAAAAAAAAAAAAAAAAAAAAAATGGAAAATTCGTTGCCTTGACCCATGTAGCTTAGTCTAGGATATATGTGTATGCATGTATGTACATATATGGTTAATGATAATCAATTTATATTTTAGCAACAAATAGGAACACCCAACAGCTGTTG
Source organism: Drosophila mojavensis (assembly GCF_018153725.1). Lineage (NCBI taxonomy): Eukaryota > Metazoa > Arthropoda > Insecta > Diptera > Drosophilidae > Drosophila > Drosophila mojavensis. The sequence goes on along the minus strand of NW_025318833.1, from coordinate 49,362 downwards.
CGAATTTTGTGCGGCAGAATCACAACAAAAATAGGTAAAATTCGTTATCTATTTGGGAAGCAAATCAAATTTGATTGCAATTTCTTTTATTTATTCTTATTTGCTATCAATTGATAATTTAATAAATAAGAAGAAAATCAAACAATAACAAGACGTAGTATTATATATCACCTGATTTTCTCTTATAAGCCCTTGGGAATGTTTTTAGCTTTTATATATATATTTTTTAATTTGTATTTATTTTCTTTTTTTTTTAATTTGATACATATATATATTTTATTTTATTTTTTTATATATATTTTTTTATTTACTATTTTCATTTAATAAATATAATAAAATAGTAGTTTTAATTATTCAAATATATTTTGAATAATTTTTTTATTATTATAATATTATATTTATTTTGTATTTATGTCTTAGTTTATTACATTTTTTATTTTTTAATTATAAAGTTCTCAAACAATGCTGCGCAATATGTATTAATGTTGTCGCAGACTGAACTATTTTCTCGCAGTGTACTGCTGCGGGAGTAAGCACACATAATGTGCATAAATATATTTACAGTTATGAATAGTCGTATATCAATATGCGTGGCAAACAGCTAAACGACTCGGCATAACTTAGCTCACCTCTTTTGTGTTTCACGCTATGTGCGGATAGTTGTTGTTGTTGTTGTTGGTTTTGTTGCTATTGTCGCTTGTGGTTGCTGTCACGGCGAGCTGCAGTTGCAAGCGCTAGTTGGCGGTTAACGGAGCCTGGAGTGGGTCAGGTGGGTTGAATGGATTTTATACTGTTTGTGTTTGCTCGACTGCGCTCTTCTCGTAGGTGGGCGGGTGGCTGAGGTCGGACGCTAAGGGGCGGAGTAAGGCAAGAATGTAGGCGCTCGGCCTGATTGCTGGCAATGTCGTTGGCCGTGTGAGAATATCGCAGATGACTACGGCAATGACGACAGCGTCGTAGCTTACCTACGCTTCACCAGTCAGCCTGACGTGCTGAAAAGTCACTTTCGAGTGTTTTCACTTTCCTTGTGGCTGCCTGACTGCGTGCATGTTGCACGTGCGCGTTGACGTTGGCGCCGCTGCTGCTGCTGCTGGTACTGTTGGTGGTGCTGGCGCTAACGTTGGCTCTGCTGCCAGCCAAGTGCCACTTGGCAGCGTTGTAAGTATGAATTTTGTGCACAGGTGCACACACACAGATAAGCGACACGAGCTACAGCTGCAGCCTTGAAACAATGCGAGCCTGTTGTTAGTGCGATTTAAGACAGACAATGACTACCCATTCGAGGCACTCGAAAAGTTTGCAGTTTGTGTTTTTTTAATTTGCCTCGTCTCTGCCTAGCATAAACTGTGCAGGACGCGTCGCGTTGGCGTCGCTGGCTTCACACAGAGTTTTGGGTGCATTTAGTTGGAATTGAGTTGAGTAATTAAGTTCAGTTGCTTGCGTTGAGTGCATAGTTGACTGGCATGCTGACGATGAATGCTAAATTATGCAAGCTCTCGCATATGGCGAAACTGACCCATTAGTACGATGACGTCGACGACGGCGGCGACGCCACATGCTAACATTTCGACAGCGCGGCCGCGGCGGCGTATGAGTAATAACGATGTCGCCTAAAGGGAAATTGATTTGATAACGCGGCTAACTGAGACGGGGGACGGAGACGAGCTCGGATTGGGGAGACCGGAAAACTTGGGTGTTCAATTAACGCGAGCCTATTCAAATCCTGTTGATATTGTTGTTTGTAAATAGTGTCACACTTTCGTTGCTGCTGTTGTTGTTGTTGTTGTTGTTGTCAGTTTGGCTTTCTAAGGGGGTATTATTTATTAAACAAGTCGAATGTTTTGCCACGCGCCACGTAGCACGTTGTCGTAGGCACCAATACCAATGCGTTCGACTCTCGCGTGCTCTCACTCAAAGCACTCACACACACAGACACACGCACACCTTTGCCAAAGAGCGTAGCATAGGACGCGTTCCTGTCGTATATCTTGGCCGATGCCGTAATTTCCACTGCCCGCAGAGAGCTGTAGCTGTGGCTCAACTGGTAATTGGCCAACGCACTTGGATGGCAATACACTTGACCTATCACTGGCAATAATTTGAGAGAATTCGCGTTTAATTTGGTAATTTTTAGAATTTATTTTTATTGTCACGCTTTGTGCAGCGTGCTAACCGCGTTGATTTGTTCGCACCTTGACTATTCGTTACTAAACTCAACTCACAGCGAGAGTTGCCCACAGGCCAAGAGCGCAGCGCACACTCGTTGATTTCTCGGCTGTGTGGTGAGTTCCTGCCGCGTGAGAGCGTGTGCCAGTCGAACGCCACAACAGCTGTTGGCGGCATATACGAAATTCAAAAAGGACTCGACTCGAGTTGAGACTGAACACTGAGCATTGCCTGTAAATAGGTAAATATTTGCCAAATTGTTGCAATTCGTATGTAAACTTATCATATCAACTGTTGTGTATAAATATTATATTGTCTGGAAATCGAAAAAATGTCTGCCAATTGCCTGAAGAGCGTATTCGCGCACGCTCTTTGCGATTCACGCTCTCGCGCCTTTTCGACTCTGCTCTCTCTCTCGCTCTCGCTCTCACTCTGACAGCACAGCTGTCTAAGCGCCAAGAAGCCTTGCTGAGGGAATACACATGTGTGTGTGCGTGGGAGTATGTGTCACTGTATGTGTGAGTGTCTGTGTGTGTGTTTGGCATGGAAATCTGTTGCATGAACGCGATTTGTTGTCCTCTTTATCTCAGCTGAGTGTCGCCCAAGTGTCAGTAGTGCTTCTTGCAACATAAATTACTTCGTGGCTTCCCAGCCGATGACCACTCAAAGCAACAACTATCCAAAATTGGCCAATATAAAAGGGAATCGAGATGCAGCAACAGCAAAAGCAGAGATCCAAAGAGAAAAGTAAACAGAGATCGACTATGACAACACAGTGCAGTATAAAGGCAGATAAACACACATTTGCGCGCACACACACTTATACACACACACACACTCATACTAACACATACTCGCAAAGCCAAGCCGGATATGGAGTGTCTGGCAGTCAAGCGTTTCTCTGGATTTACGTAACTATTGCTGAGCTCTAGATGACTTTTGTTGTTGTTGTTGTTGTTGTTGTTATTGTTATTGTTATTGTTATTATTATTTATGCTGTTATTTCTGCTTTTGCTGTTGCTTATCTGTGTGGGTGTGTGTGTGTGTCCTTCGACTCAATGCCAACACAAGAAACAAGTAAGAAAGCTCTAGTCGAGACTGCTCGACTACGAGATCCCCTGAACCCTTGGAGCAATAGATATTTCAATACTTTTTCGCGACTTTCAGCTTACACAAAAACACGCACACACACACACACACACACACGCACGTACGCACACACAGGTATACATACACACACACGCATACAGACACACATACACACACACACGCATACAGACACAAACGCATACACACACACACATACATACAAGCAACCACGCATAAACACGCATGGGCTGCAGTGTGCGCTTACTATGAGAACTTAATTGTTTAATAACTTTTTTATGGACGTACGATCTTTATGAAACTTTTAGATTATGATTATAACATGAATATGCATGTAATTGCCAAAGCACAAGTCTCTAGTATTTGAAATACGCTTTTTACAAAAGTGAGGGTGAGGGGTGAATTTAGAGGTGGGGGGTAAATTTTAACAAAAACCGAAATTGTATAAATTGCATATAAGCATACATTAAAAATTTGGAGACTCTAGCAATAAAGGTGTAGAAGATATAATTTTATAACTGGGTTTCGATAAGGTTTTTTATCGATAAAAAAGATCGAGATGAGTTATCGATTTTTAATGATAAACTTGATATGCGCGCTGTAATTACGGACATTTTAAAAAAATTTGAAGTCTCTAGCTTTTATATCTTCTGAAATCGACGCGTTCATACATACGGACAGACGGACAGACGGACAGACGGACAGACAGACGGACAGGGCCAAATCAACTCAGCTCGTCACCCTGATCAAGAATATATATACTTTGTGGGGTCTGCCACGCCTCCTTCTCCCTGTTACATACATTTCAACAAAACCATTATACCCTGATTTCCCATTGAAAATGGGTTCAGGGTATAACAAGTGTGTAAGCCACCAAAAATATTTACAATAAAAACAGAAAACAAATGAGCGCTGTTGATATAGTAATACTCGCTTAAAATAGGTATTTAGAGACGTTATGGTTCATTTTGAATATAGTTTATTAAAAGGATATTTTTTAATTTATATTGCGTTATAGTTGTCTGATAATATATTTTGCTTTTCTGTTGCTTCAACAATTTTTTTAAATTTTTTATACCCTGAACCCATTTTCAATGGGAAATCAGGGTATAATGGTTTTGTTGATATGTATGTAACAGGCAGAAGGAGGCGTGGCAGACCCCACAAAGTATATATATTCTTGATCAGGGCGACGAGCTGAGTTGATTTGGCCCTGTCCGTCTGTCTGTCCGTCTGTCCGTCTGTCCGTCCGTCCGTCTGTCCGTCTGTCCGTATGTATGAACGCGTCGATTTCAGAAGATATAAGAGCTAGAGACTTTAAATTTTGTTTAAAATGTTCGTAATTACAGCGCGCATATCAAGTTTATCATTAAAAATCGATAACTCATCCCGATCTTTTTTATCGATAAAAAACCTTATCGAAAACCAGTTATAAAATTATATCTTCTGCACCTTTATTGCTAGAGTCTCCAAATTTTTAATGTATGCTTATATGCAATTTATACAATTTCGGTTTTTGTTAAAATTTACCCCCCACCCTTAAATTCATCCCCTCACCCTCACTTTTGTAAAATGCTTATTTCAAATACTAGAGTCTTGTGCTTTGGCAATTACATGCATATCCATGTCATAATCATAATCTGAAAGTTTCATGAAGATCGTACGTCCACAAAAAAGTTATTAAGCAATTAAGTTCTCATAGTAAGCGCACACTGCAGCCCATGCGTGTTTATGCGTGGTTGCTTGTATGTGTATGTGTGTGTGTATGTGTGTGTGTATGTGTGTGTGTGTATGCGTTTGTGTCTGTATGCGTGTGTGTGTGTATGTGTGTCTGTATGCGTGTGTGTGTATGTATACCTGTGTGTGTGTGTGTGCGTGTGTGTGTGTGTGTGTGTGTGTGTGTTTCTTGTGTAAGCTGAAAGTCGCGAAAAAGTATTGAAATATCTATTGCTCCAAGGGTTCAGGGGATCTCGTAGTCGAGCAGTCTCGACTAGAGCTTTCTTACTTGTTTTTTTTAAAGTTTATTAAGCCATACGGGGTACTCCAGTAACCCCTTTGTGAACTTATTATCTATTAATTCTGCTCATTTGGGCGCGCCGGCAAACTTACGTCGCAGCTGTCGCAACTTCAATCATAAATCATTGAAATATTTCTAACTCTAAAACTAAAAATACAAATATTTGAAAATTATAAACCTACAGAAAATAAATATAAATAATATTCATAAAATAAAACAAATTGTTTTCCCAATAAAAAATATTTAATACTCCTACTCTAAGAAGTATTCCTTCAACAACTCAGAGACGCGCAGCAAAAATTACACTGCATAAAGCCAATATTCTTGATTCAGCTGATGGAAGAATATGTATGTATGTATGTACATATGTATAAGGAAATGCGTCACTAACTGCTGCTGGCGCCATCTATCGGTGGTTGGCGCCCGCAATTTAATTGAATCCCGCAAGCTGTTCCATTTATACTAAATTGATTTCGGTCTTTGTGCAATAACCGTTAGCACAAAGCACATTACCCGTTGTGCGTCATCAAAGCGATCCGTATGGCGCTGCAGGAAGCCTGTCGCATGTCAGTGGCTCCAAAGGAATGTGTGCTCAATATTCAACTGACTCGCCGTCAATAGTTCCAGCTGCTACCTTGACTACGTTCTAACGTGGCTATTAGACACGTATTAAATGTAGTTTTTAGCAATTGCAAAACGTTGCACATTCCAATTTGCAAGTTGCACGCAACATGCCATCAGCTGCCTGGACGCAATACACTCAATCGAAAAATGCAAAAGGCGCTCGGGCAAGCTTAAAGTTTTCAAACACTTTCATACTTTTCAAGCGCAACTTTACAAGCTGCTTACAACAAATACAAACCAACAAGCTGCAACAATTAGTAAGTGGCAGTGGCGCTGATACGCAGGGCACAAATATTTGCAGCTATTCAATGCGCATGTGGGAGATTCCGATTTCATTTATAAAGGACTATAATAAAAGAAGAAAATCGAATTGCAAAGTCAATTAAAATGTATAATTCCAATGAGTTGATTCAGTTTGGAAGAGTCATTTGATAATGGAGAGAGCTTCAACAGAAACCATCTGCAAGTCTTTGCAGCTCTTAACTATAGAAATGTAAACCATTGTGACTTCAGCTTACAATAAATATCCTAGTCGATGATGAAATACCCTAGCTCTAGTTAAGTACTCTTTCAATTAGCACGCGTAGAATTGTATTCGGCTGATTCAATTACCATTTCTCGGCTAGGGAATAAGAGAAGTTTATAATAACTTTATATTTAACTATATATATTAAACAATATAACAGTAATGATGAAATGTTTACAAGCAAAATATGTTGATAAAATTTAAATTTCTTCTCCATGTAAGTGATCGAAAAGAAGAGTAAAGTTAACTTTAGGTAATTAGATATTTCTTGTAGCTGTAAAGAAAATGAGATTGGGATTTTGAGAAATCTGACTATGGGCTTTTGGAAAAATTATGATAAAGAAATTGTCATGATCTATATATTATAACATATATTCGATAACTCATCCCATTTCCTTCTCATTGATAAAGCTGTTGTCTAATGTCACATTTTAAGCGCAGCTCAAACACCATAAAACAATTCCACTTTCGCTTAACTGTTTTCAGCATGACCTATGTACATATATTCGCATTTGGGTTACGTGGTTCAACTCTTAGTAGCCCCCAAGCATGCACAACTTTTTTACATTTTGAAATAAAAAACCCCACTTTGGCTCTCTTTAAAAATTAAGAGAATAATAATTTGTAGCAAATTTCGCAACGTCAATGGCAAACGGCCCTCAAGGCCCATACAAACGAAAGCCGCAATTAGCTGGAATATCAGGTACATGCAAGGTTGCTAGGCAGAGTGAGGGAGTAGCGCAGGCAGAGAGGCAGCCGTTCAGTCAGCCAGACCGAGGGCAGGCCGTATTCTTTTAAACATTTTAATTATTTTGCAACTGTCGTTCGATTATTCATGACCCGCGGCATTGGCAGCTTGCGCGGCATGGGATTGGCATGGCGCTCATCAAACAACCGATGGCAAATGTAGTTTGCAATATCATTAATGGGACGGTCGCGGCAAACGAAATCGCGGGAATGCTGACTATTGAAATGAATCGAGGATATGCCTGGCAAGGGCTAGAGTATGGCGGGAGGGGCCCGGCACTTAAGAGCCGCTTGTTATGCACTTTTTCATATAAATTAACCGAGTTTTGCACTCCTGCTGCGCTGCAATACTGCTCTGCCGCGTGCTGTAATTTTACAACTTTGTCAACGTTTTTACCGTTAGCCAAAGTAAACTCAATTAACTTTTTGCTGCTTCAACGCTGGCTGCAGCAACAATAAACAATTTTTTCTATACCTCCTGCTCGCCTGGCCTCCTGCTCGGCTTCTCGTCTGCTCTCCTGGCCGTCGGGTTGGCAGAGAGCAAAAGCGTAATTACAGAAGATAACGGCCAAGTGCAGCCTCGGCTACTCGTATAAATTGCTTAGAAATTGTAAAGTGTTGGGCTAAATATTGCTGCTGTGGGTATTTGTCAAGACGAACCGCAGCAAGTGTCAGCTGACATTAACCAAGATTTGTGGCCAGCCCTGGCAGAGACGCGGCGCATTAGTCAGGGTTTGCAGCAACAGCATTTAATTAAAAAACTTCCGTTTGCCGCTGTGCAATTAGTGACCAGCCCTGAGTTATGATCGCAATGCAGACTTATTAATGTCCATATGGATCTCGCTGATTTTCTAACATTAATTCAAGTGACATTCTACCAGCGGCTGCACAAATAATAAATGAGCAAAGCAGAGCAAAGCACACAACATATTAAAATTTCATTATCTAGACGCACATACTTTTCAGTTGCTATTAACTCTTTGTTGCATGCAAAAAACGGGATAAATAGCATCAACGATAATACATGCGCATGCACAATGGAGGTAAAAGAAAGAAGGACGAAGGACGAATAACAGCAGGACGTTGCTATGGCTTAAATATGTATGCAAAGAAAGTTCCGCACATAAGACTCTGAGCAGTGCCAAGAAAGCCACCCAGGTATGCTAACACCTATGCATAAATAATGAGCATACACACACTCACACACACCCATACACCCATACACATGTTGTATGTCGACGCTAAAAGCGTCAGTGTAATAGCTAAAATAATGGCAAAAGTGCAATTGTGAGTTCAAGTAAATAAAAACTATTCAAATATGCAAAACACAATTCAACAGACAGCAAACGCCAAGGGCCTTATACATATGTGTGCGTATGTGTGTGTGTGCTCAAGTGCATAAATTTAGTTGTTAAAGCCTGATTGATATGTCAGCATAGGTCACAAGCCATATTCACATTGAGAACGGCTTTCAGCAGCTACAAAATAAAATTATTGTTGCTACATTTCAGTCAAAGCGCTCTGTGCTGCGTGCCATGCACAAAAGTGCACTATAGCTGCCATACAATACACTTGGGTGCGCCAATATATGCAGTGATGATATCATATCTGTCAGGTATATTATCTAGGAAAATCTCCAAGGTTTATTTAAGACAATGCAGATAAGGCAAGGCAACGGGCAACGGGCAACGGATTTTTGATAGAATACAGCAAAGCCTTCAGTTAGTCTTTGAACAAGCAAACAGCAATAAGATAACAAGTATTTATGTCTCATTCAAGTTCTTTGCCTTTCAAGGGTATTTTGTAGTCATAGTTGTAGCCGCACAACGAAGCTGGCGTATCTTTTCTCATATTTTATAACATTTCCTACTAGAATTGAAGCAGTCACAAAGCGCTCAAAGGCTTTTTAGTCATATTCTGTATTCTTGCGCTGTCACGTTAGCTTCGTGTTGCATTAAATAGATAAATGTTCCACTAAAGAATATTAGTAGTGCAGTATAAAATATAGTACTAAAAAAATAAAAGTGAAAATAATCATACATTGAATTGTTGTACAAACATTTATATGATGATTATACGTACTTTGATTTAGATCTGCATGTGACATGCATTGTGCCTAATCTTTTAAAATATTATTGTCAGCATTAATCATTCAGAGGTTTTACAGCTTCTCTTCTGAAATGAAACCCAAACTTAGAGTTTATGCATTATAAAAAATAATAATACAAAATAAAAATTGATCAAAGACAATCCAATTTTATTATTAATGGAAAAAAAATCATAGAACTTTTGCATGACTTTATTTTTATACTCATTCACGAAAGTGAATCAGTATATTGGTTTTGTGCAATGTCCGTCTTGCTGTCCGTCCGTCTGTCCGTCTGTCCGTCCGTCCGTCTGTCCGTCTGTCCGTATGAACGCAATCTATTTCGGCGCTATTGAAGCTAGAGACTTGAAATTTGGAGCACATACTCGTGTATATCTCCGATTTATAAAGTGTTAAAATTTTCCCGATCCGCCCACTAGGGGCGTGGCAAATCGGAAAATGCATTTTCCGATATACCAGAAATCATATAAGTTGAAGAGCTAGAAAGCTGAAATTTGGTATGTAGGTCCGCGTCGACAACCCAAGATCACAAGCTATGGCGGATATATCTCCGCCCATTGGGGGCGTGGCAAATCGGATAAAACTGTATCTCCTAAAGTTGTAAACCAAGAATACTGAAATTTTGCATGTCAGCTAATGTTATGATTCTATAATGTCTAAAAATAAAATTATAAGTCTACACCCATTAGGGGCGTGGCAAATCGGACCTGAAGATATAGTGATTTTTCAAATTCTGCTATTTTTTGGACACTATTGATGCCAGAGATCTCAAATTTTGTATATATACTCGGGCTGATCACCCAAGACCAAAAAGCTTTGTCGGATATATGTCCGCCCACAGGGGGCGTGGCAAACCGCAAAAATGTATATCTTCTAAAGTATAATAGCTAGAAGCTTCAAATTCAGATAGTTGAGTTACTGGTAGCCGCCTCTATCGATTCCCCAAAAAATAATTTTTACGCCTCTTTAGGGGCGTGGCATACCGAAAAATACCCTGTAATTTTCACTTTTTTTGAGAGTAAGCATTGAAACTTTGCAGTTAGGGTACTGTTATCTCGTTCTAGAAACTGACCAAAAATGAGGTGTCTACGCCCAGTAAGGGCGTGGCAAATCGGAAAAGCCTGTATATTCTACAGTATTAGAGCGAAACTTAACTACTAAATTGTTGATGGGATGTGAATGAGTATTCCGCAGTCGGTAACGCCCGACTGCAACGTTCTTACTTGTTTGTTTTATTTTATTTGTTTTTTTTTTTTAATATTTAATTTATATTTATTTTATTTTATTATTATTATTATAATATTTTTTTTCTTTCTTTTTTTTTATAAGGCTGCATAATATTTGGTATCATTTCTTGCTCAAATTGACAATAATATTAAAAAGTATAATAAATAATATATTAAATATTTATGCAGCACATGGAGGGTGCATTATTCTGATGACGCGCAGTGTCTCTGAGCCAAGAAATATAGACAAAGTAATACTAGATTAATTCCATTTTACTCAGCTATTTTAACAGTTAACTTTGTGGTCACTTTGATGAACACGTTGCAGATTCTCTCTGGACACACAAAAGAAAATTCGATCGGACTGATGTTTCACAAAACCATCATCACCTGGTTGAGTACTTTGAAGAAAGAGCTACAAAGGCGTTAGGGCAAAAATTAATTAACTTTTGTTGTGTGCCGTGATGTGTGGATATTGGCCACGCCTGACGTTGACAATATCCAATTTGCCAACAATGCCCGCAAAGAACCAATTACGATTCTCCTCCTGATGCGGCTGCTTGTTATTGTTTTACTCGTTTTTTATTTGTAGTTGGACGCCTCAAAAACCGCTTATTACAGCGAACAGCGACGCCTACAAAGCATCAAGTATGATGATGAGAGCGCGGGCATAGAAAAGGATTATAGCAGAGGCAGCAAAAGAAGAAGAAGAAAAAATGGCAGCCTTTGAATGTCAGGCAAAAAATAGCGCAAAGCCACTAACGATGCCGCTTTTTGTTGGCATTGTTGGTGGTTGCGGCGGTGCTGTTGCTGTTGCTGCTGCTGTTGCTGTTGCTGTTGCTGCTGCTGCTGTTGCTGATGGTTGCCGGCAGCCAAGAAGCGCCAAGAGATGATGAAATGATTATGAAAGCAATGTTAGTGAGCAAAAACTGCCAACGTGTGAACCTGTGTGTGGGTTGGGGTGTGTATGGGTGGGGGCGTGTATGGCTGGGGGTTCATATGGGAGTGTGTGTGTATGTAAGGGCGTGCGTGTGCTTTGGCAGTTGTAGGCACTTTGCGGATGCTCGTGAATTGAACGTTTATTGACACACAAAAGCTGGAAAATTGAAAAATTCTGCACTGCCTCGCCCCCTTTTTTAATGCGCATCACACCTTTCAGTTCATCTTTGTTGTTGTTACCGTTGCCGTGCCGTTGCCGTTGTCGCTTCTCTGGCAATCTACCCCGACAGCACCTGCCAAGCTGATGACAACGACAGTGCGCCGCTCTCAAAGGGCCGCTTTGTGTGTGGTCGTGCAAGCGTGTATTAGTATTCATTCAATAGTTGGCCAAGTTGCTGGCAATACAAAAACGAAAGCATTTTATGTCTTATTGCATATTCGTTCCCATATGCTATGCCACGCCGCCGACGCCCCTGCACCACTCGCTGCCGTTGCTTATGATTGCGCGCCCAACCATAATGGGTTAATGGCAAATTGAATTCAATTGAATGGCCCGACGGCTGCCGCTGCTGCTCGGGGGCTCAACAAAGATGCGTTCTCAAAATTTTGCCATATAAAATTGTAATTGAATTAAACTTAATGGCATATTTCGCATGCCAGCAGCAAAAATGGGCGTGGCTGGTAGTGTGCGAATTTTTTAATTTGCCTTAAGTGCAGACCGGCGACGACAGCGGCGCCGTAAAGCGTGAGCAAATTCAATTTTATTTGCTTTTAAAATGGGCTTTTGTATATGGCTAATACGACCGACGTGTGCACAGCACAGCATATAGTAAGAGAGTAGTAATAAGCCTGAGAAATACGCTTTACCAGCAATTTATAACATTTTTAATGTAATTTTCACCTTTAAAAGTTTCGCTTAATATGGATCAGTCAAGCAAAAACTGAATGTGGTTTCTCATTTAGATAGAAGTGTTAACATATCGGAATCTGTATATATTCCTGTACAATCCGACCACAATTCACAAATTTATCGCTTATTATTATGATCATTTAGCTCTTATTTAAATAAATAATAAATCATAATTTAATTTAATAATATATAAAATAATATAAAAAATTAAAAAAAAATTAATAACAAATAAAAAAATAAAACAATTATAATATAATCGAACCAATAAAAATATAATATAAAAACCTAATATACTCATTTCACTTTCGTGAATATAAAAATAAAATATAAAATTAAAATTAAAATTAAATGCAAAAATTAAAATTAAAAAATAAATAAAAAAATAATAATATAGATAAATAATAATAAATAATAAAAAATAATACATAAATTAAAACAATAATATTCGAGTCAATAAAAAATAAAAATATCGATAAAACAATATAACAATATAAAATAAATAAATGAGAAAAATAGTAATAATGTAAAAATAAAAAAGATAAGAAAAAAAATTAAATAAGTAGTTATAATCAAAAAATTCATATAGAAAAAATTAATAATAAAATTCAATCACATTAAGAAAATATAAGATAAAATTAAAAAGAGAAACTAAAGATTTTTCATTTAAAGCTTACTACCGAATCAATCATAATTTAACACTAGGCTAAAATTGATCGATGTTTAGTAATTCAGATACTCAGAAAAAAATCAAAAAAAGCTATAGTTAGAGCCTTAACACAAGTCTTAACCAAGCAAATAATTAAACCAAGTATTTAATTTCAAGAACTTAATTTGAGTGTTAAATTGAGAGTAGTCCTAATTGGTTAAATTGTACATACGCTACTCACTTATATGTACATGTGCATCTGCATACATACATATATATATATATATATATGTACGTATGTACATATCACTACGTCAATAGAGCTGTGTTTGCACGCATGTTGAAATAAAGTTCTCAAGACAAAAGGAAAAGGTCCATGTGAAACTATATGCATGGGAAACGTACCTAGCAGTGGGTGGCTCAGCGAATGCTGTTTGGCCACACTGTGGCGGGGCAGCTACAAAAGTTTTTGCCATTATTTTCTTTTGGGGGTAATTAGAATAATATTTGATTTGAAACATTTTATTTCAATTACAGCAACGTTCAACATTGAAGCAAACTAAATGCGCAGGGGGAGCAATGCCCGCGAGCGGATTGGCCAAATGAAGACGGAAACAACGAAACCAGCAGCTGCTCAAGTTTGCTGAAGCCGAAGGAGCAACTGTTACAACTGTTGAGACGAAAGTGAAATAAAATGAATGAAAAAATGTTAAAACAATATGAAATGAAATGACAATTAGGAGCGTGAAATGAAATTAAGCATTTGATGAAGCGCAGAGGAGCGGAAAAATGATGAAATGATAACACATTTCGTATACGCCGAGTGCGCCGTCGACAAAAAAGCAAAAGATAAATAAGCAACAACTAAATGAAATGCAAAGCTCATCAGGTGGCGCTTGCTCCATGGCCATTGTTGCCGCATAACTTAGCCAGTAAATAGCCTTAATTGTATGCCATAGACAAAAGAGCGAGAAACGAACGAGAACTAGCAGCTACCAGCCAGTCCATGGCACAAACAAAACTTTTGACTGCGCTTGACTGTCATATAATTCTCAGAGCTAAATAATTGAAAAAGTTGTTGCAGCTGTTGCAGATGCTGCCCCAAGATATGTAAAAGGACAGAGATTTGAATTGAGGAGCTATCCCTTCAAAATATACTTAAACCCCACACACACTCACCACAAGCACAAGCACAAACACTAATGCAATGCACATACTTGCTTTAACGCATTCGAAGTGCAACTAATCCTCGTGTTGTTCTTCAGTTTAAGGGTTGAGCATTATATTTGCTTGTTCTTGTGTTGATTATCAGTTTTGCCCACTCCATACATGCATGCATGAGAGTGTGGTTTGTGTGTGTGCGTGTGCATACTGTGTATAATCATGTACGTAGTATGCAATTAATTATCATTCAATTGAAATTACAATTCGGGCAGAGGCAAATCTATGACAGCGCGCCACAATAAGCACAAACAGTCTCAAAATCATCCACAAAACAACTTCATAATCGTCTTACTGAAATTACTGAAGAGTTTATTTAGCAACAGTCCATGTACAGAAATCATTCAACAATTTTATCATAATTATTTCAAAGGAAAATTGAACTTAATTTGCATTCAAATCAATTTTCATAGAATTGTGAATTTCCAATAAAGAATCGAATATTTCGGCATTCAGTTGACTGCACCAGTATTCAATTAGTTTAGTCAAACCCTGAATATGCAAACGAATATTAACATATTTGCGAAATTCATTTCACACCCAAGAGCACCACTAGTACACAACAAATTTGTAGTCAAGCTTCGAGTTCGTCATATAACAAATAAATAGAATGAACAAATTGTCTGCTTAGCCTGAAATTCACTTTGTTAACAAGCTTAATAATAGGCAAGCATATTTCCGTAAATCACAACAGATATTAAGTTCAATAATTTCTGTGCTCAAATCCATTGAAATTTTCGTGTTCATTGTTTTAGCTAAGATATGCAAACAAAGATATCTGACTGTGAAATATCTTTTCAATATATGTAAGTCAAGGTTTTGATTTCAATAGAGTTTATACAGCATCCATGTTAAATTTATTACACCTTCTGCTAAGGTACACAAAGCTCTTTTCATATATTTTATTAACTCCATTCCGTTAAACGACTCTGTCGTTGTTTAATCAATCTGTCTGGTTATCAAAACTAAATATGCAAATTCACAAAAGCCTGTGCAAAAACTTCTTAACAAAGTAAATTACTCAACCTGTCGAGAGCAAAGAACATACTCAAGAGCAGCAACAACAACTTCATGTAATCGACTGCTAAGTTAGTTAGTTAAATTCACTTTGACGTTCTTTGCAAAACTTTATTTCGAAAATAATATAAAATTATTTTGTGAGCTTTTGGGCTCAAGAAACAATAACTACCACATATATTTTAATACGTAGCATGCCACTTGCACCAGCACAACCTGGCAGAAAAAAGGAATGCCTGGGGCCCAACAAGTGCAACTTGTATGATGGCAACAGCAGCAAACAGCGAATGCAACAAGGTGCTCATGTATGTATGTGTATGTGTGTGCATGTGCTGTGCATGCTCTGGATAGATAGAGGCAGTACCCAGCGCACCATGGCTCAGCCACTATTATTAAGTATACTCTAGTTAATTTTTCTGGGTTTTGGCAGCGCTGAAACACGCTGAAAAAATACGCAGCTTGCGTCAGACATGTTCAACTTTTGGCAAGTCGCGGTACACTTCATACGCAACTATCCTTGATATACTCATGCAGCAGTCCCTATGGGTTTAACAGAGTAGTATAACAGTAACAGAGACGTATTATTATACTTATATATATGCTATTATTGTATAATTTATTTATAATTAGTATATACTGTGGAGAAAGTAAGTTCCCACCATGTCAGTCTAAGCTTCAGTTTTATTTTTATTTTTTTAATTTTATTTTTCATTTTTTGTTAGCTCAGCTTTTGTCATGACTAAAGTTTCCCAAGTTTGCTTTGTTATTACAATTGTTAAGTTGTATCACAAACTAAATTTGTGCGGAGATATTATTTTTTAACAATTTGTATGTAACCAGGCTTAAATCTCATATCCAAATTTTATGTACCTTTTATTTATATATACATTTGATGTATGTGTAAAATATTGTATAGTGATTACAAATTAGATAGCTCGAGTTTTTACATGATCATTTTTGGGGAAGTCTTTTTCAAATGCAAACTACAGTCGAGTCTCGATAGTTTGAATTTTTGTGTCAATTGAAAATCGGGACTCGACTCTATAATCTTTTTTGCTAAGTAAATAATTTGAAAAATTTAAAGAGCATGCCCAAATATATAAATTATAAACAAGGTTTATATTTATAGAATCCAATCAACCGCATAATGTCTCTGAATGCAGTATATCAAGCCTTGCCGTAACATATTCATAATATATTCTACCTGCATAGTAAGGGTATTCAAGATTCGGTGTGACGCGAAATGCAATTGTTACTTGTTGTAAGTTTGGCATATAACTTTTCCTTTGCCTACCCAGGCCCAAAACCTACTAGCCGCAACTCTTAGCCCCCATTTGCTGCCACTGCTGCTGCCGTTGTCGTTGGCATTGCTCTTGGTTTTGTTTTATTCCTGTTTTTGTTTTTGTTATGGCAAACAACAAATTTATATAAACGATGTCGGTTAGAATTGAACGCCTTCGGTTATTTGCGCGAAGTTTAATGGAATTTTCAACAGTTTTTGCAACTGTGATTTGCCAACCGCAGAGAACAACAGCGCCACACACCCATCCAGATCCAGATCCACATCCACCTCCACTGCCCCCCACATTGACATCCTTCACAAACACAAATACCAATTGCATGAATTCCGTTTATTTACTTACATTTTGCGAATTAAATTTGTCTTTATTTTTATTTTCATTTTATTTTATTTTTTTTAACTTTTTTTTTTTTTTTTTTTTTTTTGATAACCTGAAATGAAATTCAACTTTGTGCAACGGGACTGCTGTTCTTGTAACTGACATATGCAATTTGTGAGGAGGCGGCGGCGTCGTTGGATGGTTGAGAGCGTGCGGCTGTAGGCGTGGCATTAACATTTAGCACTTAAAGCCGGACGGGTAGACCCGTCTGTCAAGCAGCTTATTAAAAGCTTGCTACCAATTCGGACTGCATTAAAATTTCACTTTAATATGCAAAATGTGTACGACTTGAGGCCGAGAGCAGACAGAAGCTTAAAAAATATATGTCACATTTTGTGCCATTTGTTTTGTATTTTAATGAGATGAATTAGCATAAAATGCGAATGACAGGTACTCGCCCGCCCACGAGCCAGCTCACAGTGTCCTCTCATTCCACATGCATTCAATTTGTCAACAAAATATGACAACGTTTTCAGTGAGGCACTTTAGGGATTTGCGAAAAGGTCACAACTAACTATATAAATGTAGATGTAAGAAAGTACTTTGAAGTTTCCGCCGTTGCTGGTCCTATTATACAAATTTTGGAAATATACATATATATATATATATATATATATATATATATATATATATATATATATTCATATTTGTATATTTCGTTTGTTTTTTTTTTTATTCGTTTTTAATTTAAAAGGAGATAACTTAAAAGTCATGATGTGTATTCAGCGAGCAACCCTTTGCTCCCGCAATCATATGGCCGTCAGCAAAATATGTTCGCAGGCCGTTGACCAGGCAACCCTTATCAAAACATTTATATGAGTCCGTATATGTTAAGCGCAGAAATTTTGCTCCCCAGCATCGTTCCAGTTCAGCTCTCGGCAAATTATATAAAAAATGCTTAATGGCCTGTAATCTGCTTAAAACTTGGACACGAGTTCAATTTGCCAAATGGACAGCGGTCTGAGGATGGGCGCACGATTTTAAGCTGTCCATCCCGGCCACTCCGCCCCGGCGTGCCCCTGCAACATTCACCGAATGTATTCTTATTTATGAACTTTCATTTATAAATATGATATGCGTATGTGCGAGTATGTGTAGTTATGGCATGGTAAGAAAAAACAAGCACGAACCTTTTAATTTTACTTTAAATTAATGTTCGTGTGAATACGCCATATGGGTAGAGGTGTGTGAGTATGTGCGTATATGAGTGCATTTGTGCGAGTTGGGGGTGTGGCTGGCCAGTAGCCCGACTGAAAAGAAACAAACTGCCAAGGCAGACCCCGTATTCAATTTGCATTGTTGTTTTTTACACCGACCACTTTTTCTCTGTGTGAATTCATTTCTTTTCAAAGTTGAAGCTCACATATATGCATGCCCACATATACACATATACATATGCGAATATACGCGCTTAAACCCTTTTTTCCAAGTTTTTGGACGGCAGAAAGAAGCCTTTGGCTAAGAGACCGGAAAAGTGGCTTGGGACTTTTATTCCAAATTGATTACGGCTCGTTCTATGATGAGAATTAATTGAAGCATAAAGTTCTTTTTACACTTGATGGATTAGTGTGGAGCTCTTAATTAATTTATATAAATACGAGCATTTCAAATTAAGTTTAATGTATTTGCTTAACACTGAGCCAAATGCTCATAAAAAGGGTCAGTCGAAAGCAAGTTGAAAATAAAAATAATAATGGATGACATACCTATGCTGATATTTGGTATTCCATTAGTTTTCCAAGAAAAGGACAATTTTATGTATTTTATAAATTTTAAATACAATTAATTTATATATTTTTTTAATTATTTATATTAAATGTGCAAAACTATCTTTATGTTTAACTAATTTTAACATTTTCGCATAATTATAATTCGATATTATGTTATGATTATGTGTGTGCAATAAACATAATCAGCCAAGACTCCCCAGCTCTCATCAATGATAGAAGGTATTGCCCATACCGTGACTAATTCACATACCCAAATGCCCAACAGCAATTTAGCCCATCGCCCTCGAATGACTGCGTAATTTGCATACAGCTGAAAAATTATACACATAAATCAGTTTAAGCTTTAAATGTAATCAAAACCCAGAACCAAATTAATTAGAATTGAACAACGATAGCTGCACGGCTGAACGGCTGGGCTGATGGGGGCCCGCCTCCTGCCTGCTGCTGCTGCTGCAGTGCTAAAGGCTGGCCACAAGAGAGCTACATATTGATATCAGTATGACGAGCTGCTTAACAGTCTGCAAATGTTCATGTCCGTAAAATACACTCATTACACCGCCGCAGTCACCGCCGCCGCAGCCACTGGCAGAAACCACAACGACATCGTATCCTTCGCATCCATCGACTTTGATGAAGCGCCCAACGGATTGCACACGTTATCCGATATTAGTTTACGCAATGACAGCTAAGTGTGGTCTGATGTTCTTGTTGATTTTCGTGAGGCAGCCAATGTAGCTCAGCCAATGTTACTCTTGCTGCACAGGTTGTCGGTCAAAATTAACCAGGTGAAATGCATATTCGAGTTAGTTGGTTTCCAGCATTGACTCGCATTAGACAAAACTGAAATTACATTACCAAGCGCTGCATATGTGCACAGTATTCAGGCTGAAATTAATATGGCATTGTATATACATGATAATTGGGAAGTAAATTGCATTAAAATGTACTAATGAGTAAATCTAACATAATATCTGTGTAGGTGTGGTAGTATGGGAAAGAGAGAGAGAGAGAGAGAGAAATAGGTGTGTATGCCATTTCTCAATGAGAAACTCCTTCAAGTTTCTTTAACTTAAATACAATAAATATGGCAAAGGCATATCTTATCTAAATGAAACTCCATTTGCGATTCCCCCCTCCTATCTGAGAGAGTATCAATCTGTAAAGCAAACAATTAAAGCCCACAGCTCTGGGAGGGCGTGCTGAGATTGTTATTGCTGCTGTTCCTTTAATTATATAGGGCAGAACGCCTGCAATTAATGCTTAATTATGCATTAGAAACTAATATTTACGCAAATGAAGATTCAGGTGAGCTGACTGTATGTATCATCGTCTACATAAGTACAAATTACAATTGAAACCATCATTAAGTGCCGTAATTTTAGGTATATACGTAGAGCAGAAGCTGGATGTCAACTTGGGAGGATCAGATGGAGCTCGACAATTGTTGGCCAACTGTGTGTAGCCGGCAGCAAGTGAAAACGTTAACGAGGCCAACTAAATTAAAACATAATTTGAACTGTAACAGACCATCCCGGAGCACTCTACTTAGCAGCCCCCAGTGTGCTGAAAGAAATCTCAAATATTAAACAAACATAAAAACAAATTTTGTTTTTGCTTTTGTTTTTGGTGTTGTTGCCGTAGTTGTCGGCGCATGCAAAACAACACAAGTGAAACATGCGTATTAATAACGCACACAAAACGATGGGAAATCAAATAAGGGTGCTCTAATATGCCAGTGTTTGACTGGGCAATACCCTGTGAAGTTGTTACAAATATGAAATTACTGTTTTAAATTTTTCAAATATATTCAATTCGATAACTACATATATAGCTGATTTTAGGCATCCTTTTATACATATATAGATAATTGTAAATAAAATTGACCTGAATAAACGAAATTAAAGGCTGTCAATCTCTTGATGACAGTCACTCAGCGATAGAGACGAATATGCTGATTTTTCTAGCTCACCCTTAAAGCATCCAGATTTCTATTCCTTATACACACAGAAAAAAATACACACACATAATGACATTCTTCACTCATTTTCTATGGGCACAGGGTATGCAAAGAAAAAAATTAAAATTACAAAAAGCACGAAGGAAAGAAAGAGAACTCAAATGGGAAAAGCAAAGCAAAATGCTGGTAGCAATATTTCTAATCTAATTTTGCCAAAGTCGACGGACGTAATGGGAACAAAAAAATAACAAAAAATTAAAAGAAAATACTCAGCACGCCCAGCACACATACACAAATGAGAAGAAGAAGAAGAAAAAAAAATAAAACGAATAATAACAACAATGCAGGCGAGCCAAAGATGAGGCAAAGAAATGTTTATCAAAGTTCGAGCTACCTGTACGGGCGACACGACGAGGGCGAATGTCGAATGTCGCTAAATGAAATTAGAAACGCATAAAAGAATAATACAATGCGCCGAGGGGTTTCCTCAACTTTGCCTCTCTTCTCTTATATTATTTAATTTTTAATTTTTTTTTTTTTTTTTTTTTTTTGAAAATCTGCCTTATGCGGCAAACAGATTTGCTTAAGCTTTCGGTGGGGATGACGTGAGCGGGAGGGCCACAGCAAAGTTGACAAGCATTCGCCCAGGGGCAACTGATTTGCGTAGCTGGCTCTCTGGCTGGCTGGCTGGCAGAGGTGCGACTCCTTCCAGCAATAAGTAAAATTCCAGCCGAGTTATATAAAATAATAAACATAATTTCGCCGGCCTTTTTCGTCGCATTTTATTATTAACAGCCTAATGCGTTGTATTTCATTAAAAGTTATGCACGTTACCTTGTTTCATTTGTTTGCTGCAAGGCTCGTGCGTGCTTCGCTTTCATTCTGACATTCATTCATTGCCAAAATTTGCCCAAATTGATTTAGCATAGCCGTTTCTTTGTATGTCGTTCATTCTAAATCAGCTAATGAAGATAGAATGCGCCACTGCAGTTGCCACAAAACGAGGCAACAAAGCTGACAATTGACAGTTTTCCAATTACTGCAGTGGGCATGCCAGCGATTCAATGGACTAATTAGCGCGCTGGCAGGAAGCTGATATTCAAAGTAAAGTACAACCTGCCAACTGCAATACAGCTACACTGCAGCAGTTGTTAGGCAGGATTTTTTGGATGGAATTGTTAATGGTGGAAATTCTATACTGTGAGGTTTGCTTTCTGTGTAGACAAAATATGTTGTATATTTTACAATCATTAATGAAAAAAAATAGTCAAATATTTTTCTAAGCAGACAACTAAAACATCAGCCTATTAAACTATAATATTTTATAGAAAAACAACTAAGTGGGTTTACAATCAACATTATCCGACTAGAAGAACTCCGCGATGCATTGATATTTCAATGAAACTATCAATTATTGTTACCATATTCGATTGCACAGCTCAATAAGATTTGATTAGTTCGGTTCTGAAAAGCGAATGACGTTATTGATACAGGTTGAGGTTGAGATACCCTCGCATAAATGTGTTACGTAGTGTTCACCTGTAAATTGTAATTGTAGAAACGCAGAGTATAGAAAAGAGTTCAAAGCACAAATATATTATCATAAAGAAAATTTTTTTCATTTTCAATTTCAATTTATTTCACTCTTTGTTATAACTAAAAATTTTTGTGAATGGCATTTTACAATAATTTAAGATAAAGTAATTATAAAATATAAAAACAAATTCCTTGATTAAAGTTGATTTGTTGCTTTTTCTGATACAAGACATCGTTAATAGAAATTATGATTATATTATAACTTACTTTATATTAATTTTAATTTATTGAATTGTTAATTATTTCGAAGGTTTTTCTGCGATAAATGACGATGGTTATATTAAAAATTTTTTTTTTTTTAATTTTTTTATATTGAATTTCAATTCAAAATTGTTTTTTACTATTATTTTTTATACTAATTTATGTTTTTTTTTATTTTTTATTACTTGTTTATTTTATTTTTTGGTTATTTACTCTGAAGATTTTTCAGAATCATACCAACATTTTGTTGCCATTTAAAAAAATCATATAAGCTGTCTATAAAATTTAAGACAGCATGCTGTTTTCTGATGTGCATACGCTTGCTTACGATACAGCGCTGCCTTTCAATTGACCCGACTCTCATTGTTTCGCTCACTTTGAATAGCAAATTAAAATTGAAAATTCAATAAATCCCGCAACAGTGCACTGGCACACACACACACACACAAACACACACACACCTGAAGTATGCGAAAGGGGCATCAGGGCGAGCAACACATTAAAATGCAACAATTTATTTTACTTGTTGGCAATCGCAACAGCAACTCCGACTATAGAGCCCGCACTGGACAACACCCATGCACCCATGCTGTGCATTTTTTAACCCGCTGCTGGACCAGAACCAGCAGAGCAGTCGAAAAACATTTTACGAGCGCATTTCAACTGTAACAAATGTCCGGGGGCCATATTGAGAGCACACGGCAATTGTAAAACAGCGCACAGTTGGAAGAGGAAGAGCTGCGAGGAAGGGGGGAGGCAGGCAGGCAGGCACGCTAGCGCACTCAATTGCCAACTGCCAGCAGTCCGTATGCCATTTGCAAGCACGAGCCACCAGAATGATGCCAGGCCAACAGCGAGCAGGTAGCTCAGACACAAAAGCTGACCTCATGTACCAAAGTCCAAAGTCCAAAGCCAAGCGTAAGAGCAACGGCGACTGCATTCGTTCCGGACAAGGACGCCGCTTGGCATTTGAAGTGAAGATTGGTTTGGGTTTGGCACATCATGTGCTTCGTTGGCTCAACCGCCGCCTCATGCGTGTGTCTGTCTGTCTGTCTATCTGTGTGTGTGTGTGCCTATTTAGTATGGCTCTGGGTGCAATTACCAATGAACGTAACAGGTGATCAATTGTAATAAAACTCCCAGGATGCTTTCGCTTTTCATTATTTCCATTCAACTGTCGCACCAACCTACGATGCGATGGGATGCGATTCGAGTCGATATGTGTAAATGTCGGCGTGGCTCTTTTACCTCAATTCGTTTTTCGCTTTTCGATCCCTGGTCGCTGGTATATCGCTGGCATTGCGTAGAATTATGTGAACGACGCGTATACTTGATTTCGCTGCTCTGACTCTGACTGTAGCAATTGCAACTGTTCTCATCTCCCACCCAATGCCACCCATCAAGCGGGCGATTAAGCGTGACCAATTGCTCCATCACCTTCCAGCTGCCATGTTTATGGCATCTCACTGCTCACATAAAACGAAAACGGCAACATTTAATCACAGTCCAGCTAAAGTACACACACACACACACACATCCCACTCGGATCTCGCTGGGATTTACTTTGTTTAGTTCATTGTAGTTGTTGCAGTGCAGCATCGACGACTTCATATATTACAGGTCTCTATAAGCCTTAGCTGAGATTATACTCAGCCATAGATTATGTCTGCAATTTACTGCTGTGCAAAGGCGTCAAAGTTAGTCCAAGAATTTCTTAAATATCATGATTCTTAATTTAGTCCTTCAATTCAATTCAAAGAATTTATATGGGAATCTACTTGGCCGATAAATGTTACCTGTTATAACATAAGATTTGCTTTAATATTCATAATTATTATTATACTCATTCGTTTAATAAGAATAATATCAATAATAATATTTATTATTACTTTAAAAATTATAAACATTTTGCTAACATTTTCCCAAATCCAACAACAATAATAATAATTATTATTAATGAAAAATTATTATATTATACAAATTTTGCTAATATTTTCACAAAGCCAACAACAAGACAAATAGTTGATCTAATAGATTACACTTGTAGGACCTTAATATTTATTAATTAATTTAATCGATATTTGTAAAGCTTTATCGTTCCGTATTCTCTCTATTCATGACATATGTCCTGTCATATGGTTAATCATACGGTAAGATTTTCGCTCAGCTGCAATCACAGGGAGAACAAGCATAGGTAGGGCAAGCATAGGCGGATTGAGCTCATGGGGATCAGGCACAGGCAGACCGATAATAGGCAGAACAAGTTCAGGGAGAGATAAATACCCACTCTTTGAAATCCAACTCCAACTAGCAGCTCTAAGAAATCCGAACTGCAGCGCATATTACATATAATTACTTATTACTGCAAATATAATACACACTTTCAAATGAATATTTGTAATTACACCGCATTGCTGCTTCTAGTTCAAGCACACAGAGAAATTAGCTATTGTTCGACTAGTGCTCTGCCAAAATAATAACAAACAGATACAATACGACCTAATATAAAGTAGACAAAAAGTGTCTTAAATTTTTTTGTACTGTGCGGAATGCAGTTGAATTTCTCCAGTCTAAAACAAAAATTATTTCTCTGCTAGTTTTAAAATTTTGCTTTCCAAATTCCAAATGGCTAACGGCACTTAGCCGAACGATTATGCCACATAGGAACACACACGCAAAAACAGGTGGCGCTTAAAAACACCGCAAATTCAATTAAACCCACTTCAGGGGCTTTGTTTATAATTTTATTGTTTTTTATTTAATTTTTGCCGTGCACTCAAACTCTCAGCTTTGACATTTTAAATGCAGTGGCAACAAGAACAACAACAATAATTACGTTTGCAAATGCTAATACATCAGCGTACGCGTAATTACTTCAAACACCTTGCCACACGGCAGTGCAGGGCGCATGGCCATTCGTCTGCTTAATCCCAGAGCTGTGTAACCATGCCACACGGCCTCAAACCAGTCGCAGTAGCGTAGCTCATTAGCAGCGCAAAAGCGTCCCCAAAAATACACACAGACGCCGTCACACAAATACACATAGACACACACACACACACAAATGAGACAGCAATGGCAGACACACTAAAACCCAAGCCAAAGCTAACTCTTGTCTCAGAGTGCGCTTATTGGATCTATGTCTGTGTTTGTGGGTGTGTGCGTCTGTGTGTGTGTATGTGTGTATGTGTGTGAGGGTGGGCAGCACTAATGTGTCATGTTAAATTAACACTTTAATTTATTCCGCGTTTTCCGTGCTGCAAAGTGCATATTTAATCAGTTTTGTATTTACGTTTGTTGCCACCGCCATATCCTGCTCCGGCGTCCTGTACCCACAAGCGTCGCAGCGCCGGGGGAGTGGCATACAGCCTGTCGCCGCTGTTGTCTGTATGAGCACACACACACACACATATATACACATTCCCCTATGTATATATGTATTTTGTTGCTCTCGTCTCTTTTGTCTGTCTGTGAAAATTTGTAAGCCATTTTAATTCATGTTAGTGTTTTTATTTTGTGTTATTATTGTTGTTGTTGCTGTTGTTGTTACTTTTTAATTGCAGCATTTAACGCAACAAACAGAATGTTTAATTACTTTTACTACTACTTTACAACAATTACATAGCTAGAAAATAATGCCAACATATTGAAAATTGCATATTAAATATATTAAACAGCCTCTGCTCGCCAATTAGCAGACAGCACAAATTGCGCATTGAAAATAATTTTAAAAGCATTAAGAATTTATTGGCAAACATTTTAAAGCACACTAATTTACTGTATGCATTTGTGGCCAGCTCGCTAATTAAAATGCAACCAAGCTGCCAGCATGAACTCAATTGTTGTCATAATACTTGAATCATGTTGTCAATTTGGCAAGCTTTTATTTACCCTGTAGCCACAGAGTATGACCAATGGGGTAGCATGACATTGGGAATGAGATGGCATTGGCTTTGCCGGGATCGAATTATAGCAAAACGAAAAGTTTTTGTCTTGAGATTATATTTAAAGTTTGATTTACATTTTATTTAAGTTTATGGCAAATAATTAAAAAATAAAAAATTAAAAATTAATTTTAAAAAAATAATTCTAAAAAAAACTTGCTAAATTTTTAAAAGTATAAACTTACTGGAGCTCCAAAAAAAAAAAAAAAAAAAAACAATGGTTTTTAAGTATTTTTTTATAATAAAAAATAATATTGCTCTAAGCTATTTCTCTAAAATGTATATGCAAAATAAATATACATAAAATAAATATAAGTTAATAATATAAAAATAATAAATAATAATCTGTACACCAAATGGGATGAACCATATATAATCTATGTAATTTAACAGACTCTACTTAACCTTTAACTTAAGTGGATAATTTCATAAATAATAATTATGATTTTCTTATCATTTTAAAGCAAACTCAATCAGCAAATGCTGCCCATAACAATCTGTCAGCTAATCATAACACTAAGCTGACGACTTATTGAAGCCAAAAAGATCTTAACTTATTTGACCTTTCTAGGATATCAGCTACGCCCACACATAATATGATGACTGTAATGCACCTACCAAAAAGGCAATATAGCGAACAATGCAGCTACTAGTTCAAAGCAAACGCTGCCAAAAGGCCAGTGGCCAAAGGGCCGGCATGTCAACCCCATTGTGATAGGGCTCGCCAGACCAGTGCGCCACAGTTTTAGCCCCAGGGTCGCCATCTGGCGCAAGAGCAACAGCAGTTGCAGCAGTTGCTCGGCTAATGCAATAATAAAGTAACCTCTGCCGCTTGCGTAGCAAAAGCCAACGGTTACACATGTTGGCCATCTTGATGCTGGTAAGCCTTTTCTAAGTCCGGCGCATGAACATGCAGTCAATATCTCGACAAATGTGAAGCTAATTGGGTGCATTCGGCCAATGAGTGGCCATTCTTTCGACTGACAGCAGTTAAGGACCGATAACTGGATTAAATATATAAGGAGCACGTCTTGAAGGATTTTCGTACCTAAATTAATTTAAGTAAAATTAGCAAACGCAAACAGATTGACCCATCGGAATGCATGGCATTCAACACAAAGGAATGAAGCTGACATCCACATCTTTATTAAAATCGCCAGCTATTCATGCACAATAAAATATGCCTTTGACAAAATCTGAGAACAAAGGCTGTGGAATGCAATAGCACACTACACCTGTCAAAGGTATTATATGATTATTCAAGAGAAAGCATTCATTTATTGTCACGGAAATAGTTTAAGGACATTGCAATTAAATCCGTCATGGATATGAAATTAATTGTTTCTTAAAACCTTGTTTTTATACCCTGAACCCATTGAAAATGGAAATCAAGTCTCGACTAGACCTTTCTTACTTGTTAATTATTAGTTTTCCTTTTGATACACAATCAAGAAATGAAATGGTCTTTATAATGTTATCTTTATGAAGTAGGTCTTCCACAATATCATTTTAGTCAATAAGTTGGCTGTCTTTAAGCCTAGTGAAAACAACCCTTTAGCTGAAAAGGCCCATCTGCTCAAAGGTCAGACCTTTAGTAAGAGGAGAGAATGCCTCCTCCGCTGCTTTTTTAAACCACAATTCAAAAACACACCTAGCACCGATAGGTGGAGAGACTCAAGCAAACTGGCAACAATTTCAATTAAGGCCCGACTTACACGCAGCCACACAATTTGGCGCACTCTGTGTGGGCGGGAGCTGGGGCGTGGCAATCACCTGAGGTAGCGCCAAGTAATTTACGCACTTGAATTAATTTGCCAGCGAAAAGAGGTTGGCCCCGAAACACGCCGCCAGCCTGCCCGGATTAAAATAACGAAATTTACTCCTGAATGTTGGGATATCAATCAGAAATATCGCCGAGGTACTTGCCGAGCGGTTGCACTAATTAGAAAGTAAATTGTGTTCATTTATTAAGCTCTCGTTGATGTTACGAAACAACCTTTGTGTGCCCCTCCCCCCCACAGGATGGCAACCCGTACCAACGGTGCCATAAGAGATGTGCCAATCAAACTGCAAGTTGTTGGCTGAAAGTTTTAATTCTTTTGGCACTTGGTCGTTAATCAAGCAACTCCGAGCAGCTGCGATTTCAGCAGCGTTTATACGTGGCCTGAGCAGGTGCTTGGTATATATATATATTTTTTTTTTTTGTATTTCTTTTGGGCCGCATCATTTACACGCAATCAAGGCAAAAGAACGGCAACCAACGGCAACCGAACGGCAACCAACAGGCAACAACATCATCAACCCACTTAAGACATGTGTCATAACTCAATTTCATGTGCAATTTCATGCACCTGCGACGACACGTAATCGGGCTGCTTGCCACACCTCATCTATATGCGATGGCCATGGTCTGCACTTAGCGCCTTTGTGCTGTCTGCCTCATAACCAAGTAGCCTGGCGATGGCCACAATTTTGTAATCAGCCGGCTGTCCATTTTATAAAAACACTTCAAAAGTCCACTGCAATACAAAGCAGCAGTCAAAGGGCTGTCATGGCCCTCTCAAGTGCGTTCGCTCCTCCCAACGGTTGACAAGCGTGTGCCTATGTGTACGTATGTGTGTGTCGAGTGGTGGAACAAAAAATGGGGTACGTGCGCTCAGTCATGTGCATGAAATGAGCAATTTTAAAACAACAAACGGCGTAAAAAGTCAATAACCAATACCCTAGCACTCAGCACTGAGCACTGAGCAAAGAAAAAATGATGCAGGCAAACACAATATATGTCCAGGGGGCGTGGCCAGAGTAGGCAAGAATATTGACGATGTCTAAGCCTGCCCAGCCCTTTTTTTTCATACAGCTCATGCGGGAGTCTGTGCAGCTACACTGAGTCCCGCCTGGCACACACGAGTCTCTGAATGCGCTACCCTAACCTTTTGAAAGAGTATCAGTATGAGATTATGATGAAAAATGTGAAGAATAAGGAATATATTGAAATGTGTAATAAACATAACAAGATATATGTATTAACATTTTTTTCTCGGAAAACTTGCTGAAGCAAATGAGTAAATGAATAAAATAGAACTTTGACTGCTATATAAGTTTATTATACTATATTACTATATACATACCATATTAGTTTCATTTCTTTTCAGTTGTTGCATATACTAAGAGCATCTGAATGCGCTACCCTTACCTTTTGAAAAGTATAATACAATATTATATGCATAAGCAGAACAAGATATATTAAAGTTTTGCTTTCAGAAAACTTGCTGAAGTAAGTAAATAAGTAAATGAATAAAATATAACTTTGACTTCTATATAAGTTCACCATATTCATACTATATATATATATATATATATAGTATACTTCTTTGCTCACTCATTGCGTATACTAAGAAACCCTATCGAGCTCGTCTCAATTTCGATGCGCACGTTTGCACAGAATATAATCTTCTCAGCATAGCCAGCAGAGAGAGTGAATATGGCTGCATTCATGTATGCAATTGCGAATGACAGCCACTCGAGCCGTTGGCATAAACAACTTATCAAGTCGTTCAGTGAAGTAAAAATGTAGCAAAGAGAATGACTAGTTAATAAATATAAAATAAAATGATTATTGAGTCACATATAGACATATTTAGAACTCTATTAGGATGTCATTGTGGAAATGGAATGCAATTATTTTTTGCTCAATAGCTCTCTAATTTCCGGTGCATAAATGTACAGATACATATATATATATATATATATATATATATATATATATATATATATATATATATATATATATATATATATATATATATATATATATATATATATGTATATATATAGACAGATATACATGATTGTATGCATATTCATAATACCTTGGGCAAAAACATCGAATCAAACGGAAATTATTAATTCTTACGCATGAATTCGCTCGATTTAATTTTGATTTTTATCTGCCTACACACAAATTTGCGCATCTGGTGAGGTTTTGTTATGGGTTGAAGAGATAATTGAAATGGACAAATGCCTGACCGTGTGGGCTATGTGTGGAGCTCCACTCAAGTGTATTCTTGTGGTTTATGCATTTTTATGATTGCCCGCCGGACATGCCAAAATAATATAATAGAATAGTTTATTTTCGGTTACGCTACCCAAAATTGCATGAAATTAAAGTGCAGCAAAAATGCAGCCAAAAATAATGTATATTTACCTTTTTATGTGTATTTTAATAAAAAGCTGCATAAAAATGTATTTTGCCAGCGGTCATACAACACGGTTAATATTTAATGCGTGTGGCTGTAATGTGCACATAATTAAGATATGTCGAAATTCACATTTCAAATATGCACGAGCGCATAGAAGTATGCAATGAAATGAATACAATGAATACTAGACTTGCTGCATGCCGCATGCAGCATTCGAGTTGCGTCTGCGGTCATATCACCAATGCTTTGGGGGCTGTCCATGCCACTCCCATGCCCCCAAACAGCAACACACACGCCCACCTCGCCTCACCGATGCTCTTGCCTCATAATTAAATCACGGCAAATGGGAAACTCACCAACTCGCACTATACGGCTGCTGCAGGAATTATTAGAAACACAATCGCAGCTGTAACAAGCTCCACAACTTTTTTACACATGTTTACTGTTACTTGATCTATGACGTGCGAAATTAATTAATCGCAAAATCATATTACGCCAGACGAAGCATCATGAAAATTTTACGAAAATACCTCAATTCCCATATCACTTACCAGCGAATGCAACACGTTCAAAAGGGTTTAAAGGCACAAATATATGTGCATAGCCAGAACCTAACGACTTTGCATAAGTTTAAGTTTTGAGCAAATAGCGTTTTATCGAGTATGTCTTGGGTAATTACTGTATATTAAATTAATAATCTGACATACAGTCAAGAGCTTGTTGGTCTGTTTGATATTAGGTCATTGTGGCTCTTATGCATAAGTGGACTTTGATGTAACTGATTAGTAATGTAAACAAACAATTACTATTTTATTATTATAGAGCATACACACACACTTTAATGTATATCAAAAGACTCTGCTATAGAAGTCACAAAGGAAGCTATCATTTATTATTAGTTTTATTATTTATGCTCGGTTCGCGAGTCAACCGAAAAAATCGTATTCAATCAGTCTCACTCTGAGCAAGAGCCTTCGGTTCTCTTCGTTTTTCTTTTCTGTTGAGCGCCTTGAGTTGATCACTTCGTGTGCTGCTCTCTTAACGAGCATCGTTTAGGGAGCGATACAATTGATGTTCGTGCAATCCGACGATGCTCTCTATGCATCGGTCTTCACATTCACTCACACACATGCACACTCTCAATTCACGTACACGCTCGAAGTGTT
The DNA here is from genome assembly GCF_018153725.1 of Drosophila mojavensis. Classification (NCBI taxonomy): domain Eukaryota; kingdom Metazoa; phylum Arthropoda; class Insecta; order Diptera; family Drosophilidae; genus Drosophila; species Drosophila mojavensis. Next base: position 17,637 of record NW_025318833.1, on the reverse strand, counting down.
CAGCGTACACCGCCTCATACATACCAATACAAACACAAATTTCTTTTTGCTTTATTAAACTCCACCGAAGGGTCAGCGGAAAACGAGAGTGAGAAAAATAAAAAAAACTCGTTCAAGAGCCGATGCAATCTATGGCTTTTTGAGCAGTTTCTCTGAGTTTCAGTAAAAGACCTTTGGACGGGCATTGAGAGACGATCAGCGCTTGCTAGATGAGAGCTATGGTATTTTCAATTTTTAAATGCTCCTAGAATGCCCGAGTGATGAATCGTATCCGGACTCAGTTTGAATTAGTTAGGTTAGTTAGAAGGCAAGCTTTAGTTGCCAGCGCTACTTTAATTTTATAGTTATAGTTTAATTTTATAGTGGATTTATATTTTTTAAAATATCAACATTTATAAAAGCTTGACATAAAAAAAATGCCTCTGCTGCATGAGTTTTTTCTCAAAGTGTAAGACATTACGAGCTATAATTAAAAATGTTTTTTTTTTTATACCCTGAACCCATTTTCAATGGGAAATCAGGGTATAATGGTTTTGTTGAAATGTATGTAACAGGGAGAAGGAGGCGTGGCAGACCCCACAAAGTATATATATTCTTGATCAGGGTGACGAGCTGAGTTGATTTGGCCCTGTCCGTCTGTCTGTCCGTCTGTCCGTCTGTCCGTCTGTCCGTATGTATGAACGCGTCGATTTCAGAAGATATAAGTGCTAGAGACTTCAAATTTTTTTTAAAATGTCCGTAATTACAGCGCGCATATCAAGTTTATCATTAAAAATCGATAACTCATCTCGATCTTTTTTTATCGATAAAAAACCTTATCGAAACCCAGTTATAAAATTATATCTTCTACACCTTTATAGCTAGAGTCTCCAAATTTTTAATGTATGCTTATATGCAATTTATACAATTTCGGTTTTTGTTAAAATTTACCCCCCACCTCTAAATTCACCCCCTCACCCTCACTTTTGTAAAAAGCGTATTTCAAATACTAGAGACTTGTGCTTTGGCAATTACATGCATATTCATGTTATAATCATAATCTAAAAGTTTCATGAAGATCGTACGTCCATAAAAGTTATTAAACAATTAAGTTCTCATAGTAAGCGCACACTGCAGCCCATGCGTGTTTATGCGTGGTTGCTTGTATGTGTATGTGTGTGTGTATGTGTGTGTGTGTATGCGTTTGTGTCTGTATGCGTGTGTGTGTGTATGTGTGTCTGTATGCGTGTGTGTGTATGTATACCTGTGTGTGCGTACGTGCGTGTGTGTGTGTGTGTGTGTTTCTTGTGTAAGCTGAAAGTCGCGAAAAAGTATTGAAATATCTATTGCTCCAAGGGTTCAGGGGATCTCGTAGTCGAGCAGTCTCGACTAGAGCTTTCTTACTTGTTTTTTTTTTAATTTGTAAATTTGTTTTACAAATTTCCGGCTAACTTTAGTGGAAGCTTAATAATTAGAATTAAAATCAATATTAAAATTCAAATAATAACCTTTTTCAGTTATTTCTCAGAAGTTGTTTGCTTTACAATTGAGCTTCACTATTGAGCAGCTTTTGCCCCAACTAAAATCTTAATTGTTTTATCATCCATTTTCATAGCTTACCCTTTCACTTCAATATATATATTGAAGATATCTATTGCAATTGGTGGATATTATATTTAATTCCATTTTAGTGTTTCTGTCAAATGAATAAACCAAAGCTAACCAGCTGTTAGGGGCTCTAGAGTGGATGAATTACAAGGGGGCGTGTCAGAAATGTTTGTTGAATGGAAAATGATTACGTGGCTTGGAAAGTGCAGCCAACACGTACAGCAATTAACATAATAGGCGTAATCAAGAGGACGCTGCATTTGTTGCCAATTTACAGGCGCTGATGGTATGTGTGTGTGTGTGAGTGTGTGTATGTGCACGGGCCAGTGTGTACATAATTGGCGTTAAAAATAATGCGTTTGAAAGTTAAGAAGAGCTCAAAAAAATGAGGACATGAAATATGTGGGCGCTTAACTGCCAGCGATGGCAATGGGAATGTTGCGAATGGCTATGGCGACAATTGTGGGCACACAAATGGACGTCGATTGCAGTCACAACCGCACAGCTGCTGAAATGGCCAGCATTAAAATTTAGAAAATCCCCCATTCAAATGGGCAGCACGTAGGAATGAATTCGCTTTGTAACAGGTTAAACACTGCAACACGTTAATTGCGGTGCTTAATTGCGCGCAATTTGCAATTGTTGCATGTGTGGCACTGTGTGCTATAAAAAGCGAGAGAGTGAGTGAGAGTGAGAGAGAGAGAGAGAGAGGAAGAGTGAGAGTGAGTGGGAGTGAGAGTGAAAAAACGAGAGTCGCCATTTTTATGCAATAACAATAAGGCTGCATGACAATGCAATGGCGACTTTTGAAAAATTACTCACCACGACCAAAACAGCAAAGGGCCATTTGTAGCTGCCACAAAATGCGACCAAATGAACAGCACACAACGACACAGTCCCGGCATTGCTATCTAATAGTTTGCCCGGCTACAACTGCCGCTCAGTTGGTTCCTCCTCCTCTCTCTCCCCCCCTCGCTCGCCTCATAGTAGCTAACGACTGACCAGCACACAATGGTCACTCTAATTGCCATACATTTTGGGGCTTTCAATGGTTTAGGCCGTAGCGCTCAGAGACCGGTGCAGAGGCATACCAATGGTAAGCTTATGCTTCTGCCAGCATTCGAACCGCTCCCCGCTCCCCGCCCACCCACAGCCCAGCCTCGAGACCATAGCGAAGTCGTAGCCAGGATCCACACAAGATTCGTGTGCAATTGTGCATGCAGAAAAAAGCAACATTTAAGTTAATTTTCGGCTACCCAAATTGCACAATTTGCCACAGTGATTAAAAATATAGACAATTCTGTGGCTGTCCGTCGCAAAAGTGTTTCATTCTTATGCTAATCGCCATTGAGGTCGTGTGACTACGACTGTATATAAGTTGACTTTTGTGTGTGGCATTTGGAATACTTAATGGTTTTCAAATAGAATTTTATTTATAGTGCTTTCTGCTACAGACTGACTGGCATTCACGGCCACCTTCTAACTGCATTGAGTGAGCTGCAAGAGAACATTGAAGAAAACGGTAGGTAGCATATATGTAAATAGAGATGAGGGCTGTAAATACAAGAAATTATTAAAGGATTTGGAAAATGACGTCTTTCCTTAAAACGAATATCTGCTCAGTATAGATCGCTATAACTCACTCATTGGAGTGCAGCACAGATTAATGTAATGTAATTATAGATAAATTATATTGTATTATTTTATATACATGTATGTATGTACTGCATAATAATAATTATTAATATTATTGGAAAATACTGAAAAAATTAAATAGAATATTATACATTTGTAACAAAAGCTTTATATGAATCGATGAAAATAATTCACAAAATAAATAATAATAATAATAATATTAATAATAATAATAACAAAAATAATATTAATAAAGATAAATGAAAAACAATACTAATAAACAATTAAAATTTAAACAACTAAAAATTATAAAGATGACATTTCATTTAATTAATTAGATTTTTTTAAATCATTGAAACAGAACCCCTTTTGCAGGCTTTTATTAATTAAAAAAAAGAATTGTGCTTTATTTTAATATTTTATTTTATATGATTTTTTACTCATATAAAATCAAAAAAATAAAATGAGATTTGTACTTTATTCTTCTATTTTATTTTATTTTTTTTATTTAAATTAATTATGCATGAGAAGGCGTGCAAAAAGTATTTTATTTTAATATAATGACTTAATTAAGGAAAATCCCAAGATACTAGAAATTTATTATGTATTCATTTAATTCGATTACAAATTCACAGCAACGACAAAAGCCGACAATCGTCTGATTATTGGCCTACCCTATGCAAATACCTGGACAATCTCAAAACGTTAGAGATGGATAAAATGATGTGATAAAATTGATGTTTGATGTTTGATTAAGTGAAAGCAAAATTCACTTGTTAGCAGCTTAGAGCCTACCCAGTTTGGGGCCTAGTTCTTAATACACTCGAGAGCGTGAGAGAGAGTAGAAAAGTTAGGCAAAAGTCTTAGATTATTAGGAAGAGATTGACAAACAGAAACAGTAACTCGGATTAAGAGATAAGTCACCTAAACAGACTTGGGCTGCCAACGGAGTCCCATTGACTATTCAAAGGCAAAAGTACACAAAGCCGCATTCATTTATGCTTTTAGCATGGACAGAAGCATCTTGAAACATGGCTCAAATGAAATTAATTAAATGGTTTGTGGAAAGCTTCTTCCTTTTTGTTGTTGTTAATTTCGTTATCATTTTGGTAGGTAAAAATAAACATCGAGTGCTGCCCCTGGCGAGCAGCGCACAAAAGCATGTTACAACAATGTAACACGGCCACAGCAACAACAACAACAACAACAACAACAACAGCAGCAGCAGCAGCAATTACGATAACAAGGCAATTTGGTTACCAAATGATAAAGTCAATTTTAATTAGCTAATGAAAAACGTTACATGAAAATTTTGAGCATGTAAATTAATTTTGTTAACATTTCGCTCGCTGAAGCATTTGTCCAATTATGCGATGAGAAACAATCTGACAGTGGGCGTGGCTGACAGAGAGCCGCAGCCAGCTGCAGTCGCCGCAGGCAGGTGATTAATTTGTTGTATTTTTACCTCTGATAATGTAATTTGCCGCGTGTCCTGCCCAAGGCTATCAGGAGCAGCTCAAACTAACTACGGACGAGAAAAGCCAATTCATTGTGGCACATGCATAAACTGACAGTTGTTAAGAATCGTTGCATAATCTGCAGGTTGGACTATAAATATTTTGGCTGGCCGTGGGACATCGTTGCTAGCTCCTCACGATGCAATTGGCTGGCAGGAGCAAAAGCAGCAGCGGCAGCAGCAGTTGATGCCATCTGCTTGTGACAGCTTTGAAAATTGCGCAGCCAAAAAAAAAGGTAATGGGCATTTCGCTTTGAAATACAATCGAAATCGATTGGATCGTATGCCAGTCGACGCAACTAGTATGTTCCACTGTACCGTATTCATGCATTATGTATGTGAGTGTCTATGGCTAAGGAAAAAGGAAAATGAAAAAGGAATCAATGCAAGTTACGCAACGGACTTGCCAAATGATGCTAAAAAAAGAAAAAAAGAGGAAAGTATGCCTTGATTTTTTATATTCCGGCAAATACCCCCTGCGGCAGCTACTTAAATTTAATAATGTGCATTCAAGCGTGCAAGCGCACATGAGATGGGAGTTAAATCGTCCTGTTAAGCTTAGAGGCCGCATCCTTCATTACTTGTGCTTCGATGACCCAGAGGCTAAATCAATGTGACCCCCAAACACACATGCTCAACTTGGCTGCCCTTTTTAAGCACTCCGCCCCCCACACACAGACACACGCACACACACACACATATGTGGCTTAAAAATTAATAATTCAAAGGCTTACAGTTCAAGAGCTAACTGGCCTTTCAAAGCGAGGAATTTAGCTCTGACCAGGCTGAGAAGCATCGGCAAATAATTTTCCATTGATTACTTCAATTGAAATATCAAATATGACTAGTTCATAACAAATTTAATTAGTTTGCTGCTTGCAAATACATTTTAATTAAATTCAATTTGCACAAACTATACAAAGACAGACATCATCAGCATGCAAATATATATATACAGATATACACATATATTTATGTATATAGACAGCTGTAGGTGTAGTTATGTACAGGTGCACAATTTGAATTGGTTGAGATTTGCATATCTCATATGCCACAATCTCACAGCAAGAGCAGCATCAACGAGAGACAACTTTTGGCAACGCTGACAACTTTGACGTTAGCCTAACTTGTCAGAAAAGCTATTATTCATAAGTGGCAGCTACTACATTTCCATGGTATTTGTAGTGGGCGTGGCACTGGTAAACACACACACACGCACATGCACACGCACACATGTAAATCACAATCATTACACAGTAATTAGAAGTTTTCAACAAACTGCTCAACGCAGCCAGCAGCTGGGCGATTGTTGGCTGAGGGCTGGGGGCTGGGGGCTGGGGGCACCTTGTGTCTTGTGGAACACCCTGTGCTCATGAAATTTGCGAATTTCTAACAATTTGATTGTTCCGAGGCGGTTTAATTTATTTATGAAGCCGAGACACATCAATCTTGTGCAGCTTCTTAGATTTACCATATGCCAGCCATGAATGAGTGTGACGGTGTGTCAGTATGTGTGTGTGTGTGGTTGTTTGTTTGCCTGCTTGTGTGTGTGTGTTTGTCGTCCCTAGATGCTGTAATATGCGATGCCATGGTTAGCTGAATTTGAGTTTAATGACGTGTAAAAATGTTTTTCACGGCTTTTGATTATATTTTACCTTGAGCGACGCTTAAGTTTTTGGTGTACACACACACACACGTGTGCACACATGCAAACCCGCTTAGTCCTGGCTATAGATGATCCCTTCCGTTCGCCATTTGCAATGAATAATATCGTCGGCGTCCCGCATCGCGCGACTCTTTTGCATATGAATACCTTTTAGCTGCGCCGCTGATTAGCAACGCCAGCTGACAATGGCAGTGTCCCAGCGTCGGAAACATTTTAATGACATGCGACCGGCACGCCCCACACACACTCGTACACCCCCTCGCACACACCTTTTGAATTGGTCTGACAGTTATCGTTTTCAAAATATTGTTATTTGCTTTTTTGGGGTCGCTGCGTTCACGCTACGTTAAGCATATTGTTTTGTAAATGCTTCGATTTAAGTTGCGCATTAACTTTAACATTAATTTTGATTGTCGCACAATGAACAGTTATATTTATGACAATTTATTGCACAGCTCCCCATGTGCACAAATAACGGAAGCAATTGGCATGCACAAACTTTCTACAAAGCCCTAATTGGAGGCAATTTTAATTGGACTTTAAGTTTATTTAGAACACAAAGCTTATGTAACAAATAGCTGTGTCGAATCTATCATTATAAGTCTAATATGTGCATATATAATATATATTATGTGTAATTATATTTGTAAAAGGCTTTTACAATTTTACATATATGTTAGTTCAAACCTCTTCAGATAGGGATTAATTTTTGGTCTACAATTTTTGATTGGCTTTAGCATCTTTTATATATAAGGAATACTACGTCTTTCAGACACAGAGCACTGTAAAAAAATTTTTAGCACTTCATTTGGATAGCTTGACTGTTGAGCATACAACATTTTTGTATTGTATTTAACAGCCGATCATTAGTGTGAGCTGATATACGATTGAGCAGTCTACTCGTTGATCTGTGTTGATTTTTTCTCTGATCTGAGAGGTAATACGAACGCAGACCTGAGACGGGCTCATATATTCTCATTATCAAGATTAACACTCGACTCTTTGACAAGAGATTATGAGGACTTCATTCTGGCAAAACGATTTTTAGCATCTGATGAACTTTCTCCATTATGTCGTCCCTTTAATTATTTCTGAAAACCATTTCACAAAATCTGAGATTATGATCTTTTGGGAATTTATGATTATACAAAAATAACTGTTTACTTGGTTTTAAGGAAAATTTGCTTCTTTTTTTTTTGGTATTTTTTTTCAGTTAAATATCAATTACGAATTGTATATACGAATTCTTTTAATGGAGTAATTTTTTTTTTTTTAAATCGATCAACGAACTCGAACGAAAATAATAAATAAATTAATAACTAAATAAGTAATAAATAAATTAATAACTAAATAAATAATTACAAAAATAAAAATAAATTAATATATAAAGAATAAATAATAAATAAATAAGTAATTTAATTAATTAATTAATAAGTAAATAAATAATTAATTAATTAACTAAAAACCAACTTAATATTATATAAACCATTCAACTAATACCAAACTCAAGTTTGGCTTTAAACGTTCAGACGATTACCTTTTCAATTAAAATTTGTTGCTAAAAGTGAATTTATCAATTTCTTTGACATATTTCAGCGTGCCAATCAAAGTGCAGAAACCGCAGGCAATTAAACTTTGGCTTTCGATGACATTTCAATTAGGAATCTCCAAGTGAAGCATTGAAAATAATAAACTATTAAAAGCAAACCCTGTTTACATGGTTCAGCTGACCAAGAAAACTGCTTGAAATGTGCATTGCCAAGTTAAAAGTAAAACCGAGGGAAAAAAATCAAATGAAAAGTTTCCCGTTGTTAACAACAATGCGAGCTGTTGACAATTGTTCCAAGCGCGTCGAGCAGCTGGCTATTGTTGCGTTCGCCCACTTAGCCAGGCCAATCCAGCGGCCCCCCCAATCCTCTCACCTTTGCGCCCTTCCTGCGACACTGTGCACGCTTTGACTTATTTAATGCTCGAGTAAATCTCTAAAAAGCCCCAACAGCTGCAAAAACAATCCCACAAAGTCATACTTAGTAAATAGCAAATACGCTTTTACTTGTTGCCTGGCCTGGCCAGGTCTGGTGCTCGGCCCTCATTGTTGGCCCATTGTCTGTGCAGTCAGTGCAAACCGAAAGCTAAATGCAGCTTAGTTTAGCTGTTGGCTGCCTGGCGACGCAGGTGATATTATTGGCCAAAGTTAAACAATTGTAAACAGTTACAAGTCACAGCAACTGCAATAGTTTCTTGTTTTGTTTCTACTTTTTTTTCTTTCCAAGTCGTTGCCTGTCCTTTCCTTTCTATCTGCTGCCGTGCTTATTGCACAATAAATATGTTTTTTAGCCTTAACTTTTTGTGTACTCGAGTCGGGTTGCACAAAATAAGAACACAGTTTGCTTAACTACTGGCTGAATAAATATTTCTTATAGCCGTGCACAAAAATGACTGAGATGGGCTAAAGATAAGTAAATTACATTTTACTGCTACTGCATAGATATACTATATATTAATACTTAAGCGTCTTCAGCTTATTGCTGCTCAAGCCATAAATGTAACTGCAATTAGAGCAATTTGGCCAATTCTATATCGGATTATCGCCGTGGCACAATATCCCATCTATTGAGACTACAAATTTCACTAAGGGCGTGTAGTTTCTTTAGTGCACACACACACAATACACCCATAGCTATTTAGTGAATGAATTTCTAGAAATGTAACAATGAAATTTACGACAACCACAATAATCGACTGCAGGCACTAAAGCCTCATAAAGGCCAGGTCCAAATGAAACCTAAGCACGCACAATTCGAGCTTACGGCCCCAACACCAGCCCACAAATGAGAGACATGTCTGAGTGCAATTGCCGTGGCAGGAGAAATCCTGTGCATGAGCCGCAATTCTGGGCTTTTTTGCCTCAGCTACAACTTATTGTGGTTGCAAATTGTGGGCAAAAGCTATCAATGATATTATCAATGCGACCACGGGCGGAACGGGCGGTCGACGCGTCGGCCCAACGGTCCGACCATATGCAACCCCAATTACATCCGGTTGCAGTTTCAATTTCAATTTGCCGTGCCACAAAGGAGAGAAGCGTGAGGCCAAAGGGCACTACAACACATACCATGTGCTATTCCGTATTCTATATGCTGTATGCCGTATGCAGTATGTTGTTCGCCGTATTCCATATGCCGTGTGCATGGAGCTGCAGCTAGGCAGCATAATATTAATTTAAATTAGACAGATGCTGGCGAAAGCGGCCCAAGCAACGAGACGGACACGGACACGGACACGGACACGGACATGGACACGGATATGGACATGGAAGCATCATCAATTTGCATGGCGCTGGCAGATTTGAGCCCGGCAGCTAGCTTTTGGCCCAGCTTGCGGTGGCCAACAATAATGCCATAATGGCCCGCACGCTTGGCCTCACCTGTGTGCTAATCATTTTACAATCGATTTAGCGATTGGATTGCCCACTGTCAGGCGAACCGTGAAAATTGCAAATTCGGCAGCCGAAGCACATCAACGGGAAATTCCAACTAACCCGGCTAATTAACCATAAAATGCAGTTAATAATACAGCATGTTTTCCCCCAACAAACAATAAAATTTGATTATTCTCATATTGGTTTCACTTTGGCTGGTTTATGCATTAAACGCATCGTGTAATTGCATTAATATACATTACCCGTCTCTAAATACATATGCAAATTTTCTAGCCAAAAATTTGTAATATTCACTATTTTTGTACGCCCGCAGCGCCAGACGCGTTTATGCAAAATTTAAAAAGCAAATTTTTGTAGCATCGCATCAGTAAACTCTTCAGTTTTGGTTTGAGCCAATTAACACCCATACACGCACACACACACGCACACACACACACACACACACATAAATCAATATGTACATGTACATCTAGATATAACTATGCACCGTTAAAGCTTTCAGTCATGGCGGCCACACATATTTCCGCTTCCGTTGTGCATTAGTCGCTTCATGCAACATTTTGCGGCGCAGTCGCCAATGTCGCCGCACATAAATTATAGCAAATTGTTTGCATTTAATTGCATGGTTTGCTTCCCATTATTGTTGTTGCATCTCACACAGATACAGCTGCAGATGTGCCCGTTGATCTATGCGAGTGTGCATGCTCGTTGTAAGGTCATCCGGACATTTTGTGGCTTTGATAAAGTCGCGCTAATTAACTGCTACGCCTCGGCTCGTTTATCTTCTGTCGCAGCTGTCGGTCAGCCAAATATCGAGCTGAAGACACTCGGCACCACACTCAGTTAGAATCCATTGCTCAGCTGAGATGACAAACGTTGACAGCATTGTCATGCCAGAATGCTTAACATAACGACTCCATGTATGACATATGTATGCATGTAGATGCTCTGTAGGAGTTGGAGTACTCTAGTCGGTAGTGTCTGATTAGATGATGACCTGAACATTGCATAGAGCTGTTTTTTGCTTGTAGACTTCTTGAAGCAAATACATAAATGTGGAGGGTGGAAAGGAGGTGGCCAACACATTTGATTCTATGAATCTAAATATACTAAATATTGAATTGTTATTACATTCATTTTATACTCATCTACGAGTTTTATAAATATACTTATAAAAGTGTTGAACAACAAAGGGAGCTCTATTTAATATAATGTATGGCTTAATGAAAATTCTATTGATCTTTTTTGATTTTTTACAGTTTTAAGATACAAATTATGAATTTGTCCCAGTGACTTATTTCGTTTAAAAATATTTTGTTTAATTTCTTATTATACTTTTGTGAATATTTGTTGTTGTTATTGTCATAAAAATAAATTGATCATTTTATTATGTTTAGGCAGCCATTTTTATTTTTTATTTATTTATTAATTTTTTATTTTATTTTATTTTATTATTATTATTTTTTTTTTTTTTTTTAATTTCTTGATCGGTAGTGTATTTTATTTAAAAATATTTTGATTAATTTTTTATTATATTTATATTATAGTGTAAAATGTAGTGTTCCAGTAATATACTTCGCACATTTTATATGTAGTTACTAAAACTTAAGATTTCAAAATCTCTTAGTTCTTGATCTAATCTATTCCGATCTGTTTCCACAGACATATAGACCAGCAGATGGGCACTTCTAGACTTAGTTCTTCACTTTGAGCCTTGCTCGGGTTCCTTCCAGTTGTTACAGACATTGTAGTTATACAAGAACGTTATACACTGAGTTTTCATTTGGTAAATTATTTTATTGCAATATATTTAAATGCTAAATATAAATAAAAAAAAAAAATAAATAAAAAAAATCTAAATGCTGCTCGTATGATAGCAAAAGTTAGCTGATTAAGATTAGCCCATTTCACTCATAATAAACTGTATTAGATAATCTAAAAACTATTTATGCACTTGGTTCTCGTCGTGGGGCAATATTATTAAATGTACCACAATCATCGGAGAATATGTACTTATATGTTCTACATAGTCTGCGTTGAACGCGAGCAGCGAGAGCTCACCTAATTGAGGTATTTGTGCAATTTACACTTCAGCAAATCATCTCGCTGCTATTTGTCTTTCCATACATACATATGAGCGTGCTTGGGATGATACACCATTTGCGAGAGATACGTAATCGGGCTGCCGCATCAGCATGTAAATTGCATTACCTTTGGGTGCGTGGGCCCCGAGCATCAACTTGCGTAATGCAATAAACAGCTCGTAAATATTTTGATACCAATTTTCCAGCGTAATTGACTCAACGGTACTTTGAATGTCAAACAATAAATTCAATTACCAATACACATGCGTTCAGGGGCACTGAGCCCCGCCCTTCCTGACATCGTACAGCCCCCTGTCCCCCTGTCCCCCTGTCCCCATGCCCCATTCCGGATGGGCCCACATGTCAGTGTCGGTGATGCTTAACCCTATCGTGCACGTGCTACGGACACGGCCACAGCCATGGATACCCCGAAAATCTCGCAAGGAGCGGGCTCTGTTAAACCAAAGCAAGCGGAAAATCAACGCACAAGTCGATAAACATTCGTATGAACAGAACGCCGTGGTTGGAGTAAGAAAAACCCAAAGAAAATGAAATAAAGGCAACAACAACAAAATAAAAAAAAAATAAGTTTGTAGTTGGCAAGAAGCAGGCGGCGGCAGTCGTCCAGCCGTAAGCCAAAACAGCCAAAAGGATGCGAGAGTAAAAGGCGTAAAACAATTTCATATAAAACCAAATAATGTTCGGGTCGAGGAGCGAGCACCTTGCGCCACGGAAATCATTTATGGCTGAAAAGAGTTGAGTAGAATTTAAACGTCGGCATAAATGAGCAGAAGATAAAACGGAAGCTCCGAAAATAAAACTATATTATCTGAAATTATAACCTAAGATATAAAAACAAACATTTTGCTTTTTATGCGGCAATTTTGACCAGCAAATCGCGGCAGTATTATAAATAGATCATAGAAGTTATTTTGATAAAGAAAAATGTATTAGAAGTATGATATGATTATAATAGCAGTATAATATCTATTATTATTTTATATTTTATATTATTTATTATTATTTTCCTTCATTTAATATATGAATATGTCTCATTATGTGTAGAGCGATTACATATATAGCTGGATTTGAAACTGATCTACAGTCAAATTGGCTTCTACATTGCCTTGTTTCCGATCTATGGCAAGACGTTCACTAGGAGTGCTAACGCTACTCCACTCCATGAACTCATTTGCCCGCATTTATAGCGCACAAATTGAAATTTATAAGGATATTGCGGATGTGCGGGACGCCGTTTATCGGGGCTACAAATAAAAACAACAACAGGAGAAAATGTATAAAAATAAAGCGAAACAACCCCGAGGACGAGGCCAACAAAAAAGCAAAAAGCAACAACAATGACAGTCAAACAATGCAAAATCAATTTAAATTTTCATCTCACACTCTAGCACACACACACACACACGCACACACACACTTACATGGAAAAATAAAAAAACACGAAATGGGTGAGAAAATCAGTAAAGCAACCGCAATCTTTTACCAAATTCTTGTGCTGCATGTATGTATGTGTGTTAGTGTATGTATGTGTGTGTGTGTGTGTGTGTGTGTGTGTATGTAAGGGTGTCACTAGCGCTACCGCCACGCAACTCAATCATAAGTAAATATTACACAGGCACACACGCATGCGATTCGTGAAATAAAAGGGAGTGCAAGGCGCGCACAGCGCACAAGGAGCGACAGGATCAGAAGGAGCAGTCAGTGGCAAGGTTATTATGCCCTCGGGTAAAATATAAACAGGCATGCAGAGGAGCGGCTGGCAAGCAGCCATCGGGTTGGCAGGCGAAACACGTTCTAATAGATTTCCAGCCTCTCGCCTTTTGATGGCTACGTAGACGTTGGCAGCCCGTACAAGTTACACATGTTGCCTTTGTTTGGCTTCCTGTCACACACTCGCACACGCACACGCACACACACACCCACACACACACATGCACGCATTTGACATGACATTTGCTGGGCGCTGCCTCAATTGAAGACCGTAAATCCTTTATTCAATTTGAGCCCTGAACGCCTAAAAGTATGCAGCGCGATAAGCGCGTCACAAACAAAGCCCAAGGATTTTAAGCATAAATGCGCCTTGATTAAGTTGCTGCCAATGGGCATATATGTACATATAAATCAGTTAGAACAGCCACACATATATGCATATGTGTGTGAGCTTAGCTGTATGCAAATCGTTGGCAATCCACGACGATCCACGCAAATATGAAAATTATGCCACTGGCATTCCAAAAAATGGTTACAATAGGCCCAGTCGGTCCGCCAGCACGCCGGTACGTAATAAATAGGAGTAAAATGAAAAAAGTAATAGAATAAGAGTCGAGCCGAACTGCAATTGACAGGCAAACGGTACGCATTGATGGAAAATCGCGGCGGCGGCTGCCGGAAGCTGGCACACAACTAATTGGACATCCGTTTTCCGTGCGATTATCGGCCCCGGCCCGGCACGGGCCCCAAGGTAAGCTAAGTATTTCTATTTAACTGCTGTAAATTTGTGCCACGTTATTAACGCCACTTTGAGTGCTGGGCACGGCGCTGCGTGGGCGCTGCGGAAGCGAGGCTAAAAGGTCGCCCGGGCCGAGCATAAAGAAATAAAGACCCAAGCAACAATTCAGGCAATGGATTCATCTACTATTTGCTGCTCTTTCTCCTTCTCGTTCTCGCTCTCGCTCTCACCTTTCTTTCTCTCCTTCTCTCGAGGCACGTCTGGCGCATTAGATCTGACTCTGGCTTTGGCTTAAGCTGTGCCAGCGCACTTCCATTATTTGCGCGCGCCCAGACCGCCCGCCCGTCCGCCCGTCCGCTCGGCCACGGCACAAAGGCAACGTGCAATTGTCGGTGTCGTTGGCTTTATTTAATTGAAGTCAATTACACAGCTGGATATGCCAGCCCAGACAGCGTCTTCAGCCAGCTGGCGGCCTCATTAGATCATTGTGATGTCAATGTCGTCATGTCCAGCAAAAATAAACGTTGCCCGTAGCGATGGGAATGGCTCAGATTTTGTTATTTCCTTTACGGCACAAATCGCATGTGTTAAACTTTTAAGTGCCCGGCACTGATGGGGCTGCCGTTTAAGCCGCTTAGGAGCCGGGGTCTTAAGCAACGATGACAACAAAGACCCAGCAAGATCAATGGGCTTTAAGGAGCAGTCAAAAGTTTTCCAACCACTTCAAAGCTGCCTTTAAGTGGTGTGCACTGATTGTTTGCCACCTGATTCCAAGTTATCCATTCAGACATTCATTAACAGAAGCACCGCACGTGTACCAGCTCCAAGCCCAGCCGCTTTCATCCTGACCCACACCGAGCCGCAGCCCGCATCTCGCTCAACTGTAGCGCCTTTCATGAGTTAGCTGGAAGGAGCTGAGCTTAAGCTAAATTAAGTTTTGATAATTCCTAATAATCTATTCAAGTAAGTTTTCCAAAAATGTTTGTTCACTTCTCTAGCAAATCAGGTGACGAACTGGAACTGGGGCCAAGCTTGGCCGCAATGCAACTTTGGAGGCGTGGTCGAGTTTCCTTTTGCCTTTTGCCTTTGCCCTGCGGTCTTGGCGTCTAGGGGGCATCAGCTTTTGTTGTTCCTCAACAACAAATTGAATTTGAAATTTTCTAAGATTTGAATATCAGATAGCTTGCTACTTATTAGAAGGGGAAACCCCCCTGAAACCGCTCAAACACCCACACATATACACACCGAAAAACGTAGCTTCATTTACGGAATGCTGAAAAGCTTTGCGGTATCACCGCAAAACACTGTAAAAAATTTAATGAACATATTTTATTAAATAAAATTAATTAAATATATTTAACTAATATTAATTAAAATTTACTCGAGTTGAATAGAAACATAAGTAAAAATAACAAAAAAAATTTTAGTAGAACTTACATATAAAGAAAATTAAATGAAATAAAAAATAAAAACAAAAAAATAAATAAAAATTAAATATAATATTTATACCTGTTTTCATACAAATATATAATTCTATATATTTAAAGAAATACTTAATATTCAATGGAAATATATATAAATGATGGTATATAATAGAATATATATTAAAATTATTTATATATTATTATTTATATATTATTTTTAAAATATTTTTGTTTTAATTTTCTCTAAAGGCGATAAATATTATAAAAATAAAATTTTAAGATTCTTATAGAATTCTCTTATTTACATTATCCACTAGCAAGACACTCAAAGCTTATCGCCCAACAAAATAAAAAACATGTTCAAAACTCTTTTCGCAGCTGATTAGCTTTTAGGCCAAAAGGCACAGAGAGCACATGACAACTTGTTAAGCTGCTGCAGAGTTTCTCGCAGTGTAATAGCTTTGAAAAACTTTCAGCGCCAACTATTGTTGAAAAGTTTTCAATTGAGAATATTAATTTAGTCAATACATGTGGGCGAAATGCGCAAAGACGAAGTGGCAGCCACAACAAAACCCAAACAAACGTTAAAAACTTTTGCGGTAACACTGAGCGCAAATCCAAAGAGGCCAAGCGCCGGCAGGAGCAGCAGCAGCTTAACAGCTCAGGTGCTAGGCCAGGAGTTTAAAGCGACAACGCGCCGGCATAATGTGGCTTTTGTGGCGTAATTTCTATTTGGCAAGTTGTTGTTGCACGTATAATCAAGAGGTCGTAGCCTGACCCCAAGACTTGCCACCCATCCAGCCATCCACTCACCCACAAACCCTTGGCCCAATTAGCATTGTCTCTAACGCAATTGGCTGTGGGCAATGCTTTGTTGTGGCCACATTCCTCATTCCATGCCGTGGACTGGCTTCAAGTACCTGGTCGCAGTGCCAGCACACAGACACACAGACACACTTATGTACGTGTGCAGTTACTTTGTGTTTGTATAAAAATAATTCGGTCAGTTGTCACTTTGATGTACCCGAAAAATGTTGGCAACACTTGTTTGGCCGCGGGCGCACTTTCCACTCATCCTCGCACATACACATTCACATTCACAGTCCCCCACACTCACACACACTCACACACACACACACACACACACACTGTGCATTTGTATGTACATAGATAAGCGAGGTCTTCCTGCTGGGAATTAGCATACAGACTGCATCTTTCCAGACTCGCTGCGTCCGGCGCACAACATCATCAACGGCCTCGGGGCAGCAGCGGCAGCATCAGCAGCTGTTGTGCTCCAACTACCAATCCTCGTCCGATTCATGACGCACACATCATCCCCTTGGACGCCACCACCTTCAGATTTGTGTATGAAGCATTTTGTTGTTTTTTTTTTTTTTTTTTTTTTTTTTGGCATTTGCATGGAAAAACGAACGGCAAGCGTCGTCATGGTCATCGTCGTCGTGCTGAGTGCTGCCTAACATTCAAAGTCCATTCAATCACATACATGCAAGGCACAAAGGAGACAGCAGGATCTACCTGCGAACTGGACGCCCAGCCAGTTGCCCACTCAGCCAGCCAGCCAGCCAGCCATCCAGCTATACATTCTTGATGTGGACGTCTTTGCCCAGCGGTAACAACTGTCCGCTGCAGAAGCTTCTGTTGCTTTGTTTCATTTGTATTTCGTTTCTGTGTGTGTGTGTGTGCGTGTGTTTGCGTGGGAGTATGTGAATAGACGGAGGTAGGAACACAGCTTGTTTCCGGCACGGCACGTAAAACAACACGACTAAGGAAAGCAAAATGGCGCCTGCAGTGA
>NW_025318832.1:0-517 GCF_018153725.1 Drosophila mojavensis | reverse complement strand
AATATCTGAAACGCACCGTTCATATGACGCTTTACAATACCCGCCGATGTTTTTGGCAAGGGGAGCGATGGACTGCCACTTTAATATCAAAATGATTAATCCATTGAATGGTAAAATTCAATCATTGTTTTCATTTTTAACTTTATATATACATTTCATTCTGTTTGCTTTTGGTACACTAAAAATGCTATCACATCTTAATTTGAGCAGGAAATAGCTGCAGAGTCAAGAAAGACCCCATTAGGGTTCTAAAATACAATTTTCACGATCAAATCTGGGGCTAATCTTTGACTATTTGTGTCCTCAATCTAATGCGTGTTTTTCTCATGGTCAATTATGTGGCATGCTCACGTGTTGGCAAACCATCCGCATTATTTGTTCTTGCACTGACCAAAAAACGAATGTCGTTTACCACAAGATTAGAATGAAAATCAAATAAACTAAAATTAATCAAGAGTGTATCTAACCTGAACAACATAGCTTTTCACCAATTTTTTTACCTAGAAGTAATGGATAG
>NW_025318831.1:0-5471 GCF_018153725.1 Drosophila mojavensis | reverse complement strand
TACTTTATGGAATTTCCTCGATTTGGTAAAATTTCTTCTTCTTTTCATCCACATGCGCCTGAAATCAAGAACGCGTTGTAGTCGGGCGCGTGTGTTACCGACTGCAGAATACCATTCACACTCCATCAACAATAAGGTAGCTGTTTCTCGCTCTAATACTGTAAGAATACAGGTTTTTTCTCCGGGATTTGGCCACGCCCTCCCAGCCCGCAGACACCTCATTTCTAGTCAGCCTTAGAACGTTGTGGTTTAAGCCCCCCAAGGACATATAGCTATCCGACAAAGCTTTTTGGTCTTGGGTGATCAGCCCGAGTATACAAAAATTTGGAGGTCTGCATCAATAGTGTCCACAAATATAGCAGAATATAAAAAATCAATATATTGTGTCTGATTTGCCACGCCCCCGATGGGCGTAGACTTATAATTTCCTTATAGGAATCATAACATTAGCTGACGCGCAAAATTTCTAGCATTCTAGGTTTACAACTTTAGTTACAGTTTTTTATCCGATTTGCCACGCTTTTAATGGTGAGATATATCCGCCATAGCTCGTGATCTTGGGTGGTCAGTTCCGCGGACCCACATACCAAATTTCAGCTTTCTTCAACAATCATGATTTCTGGTATATCGGAAAATGCATTTTCCGTTTTGCCACGCCCCTTAGGGGGGGATCGGGAAAATTTAACACTCTATAAATCGGAGCATACACGAGTATGTGTTTCAAATTTCAAGTCTCTCTAGCTTCAATAGCGCCGGAAATAGATTGCGTTCATACGGACAGATGGACAGATTGACCTGGACGGACAGCAAGACGGACATTGGTAAACAAACCAATCTCACTTTCGTGAATGACAGTATAATGATTCACTGTGAACGAGTAGAAAAAGAGAGGACACTCTGCATTGGCAAATATATGCATGGGTCCATGTAATATTCATAATCTGAAAGTTTCAATGATAGTCATTTCACAAAGGTCATCCACAAGAAAGAGTTAGTTAGAAGTTCCCATAGGCCATGCCCCACACTGCAGCCAATGCAGTGTTATTGTGCGTGCTGTGCGAATAATTATTGAAATGCTGTGGCTGTGCGTGTGCATGGCGAATAATTATTGAAATATTAGTTGCTCGAAGGGTTCAGAGGTGATCTGTGTAGTCGAGCAGTCTCTGACTTCATACTTTTCTTACTTGTTTTTATTGGGCTTTATACCTCAGCACACACGATGTAGTTAAGGAACTCTACCTGCGAGCATAGGAACTGCGTCTTTTTCCAGATTTTTTGAAGTTTTATTTCCCCCAAGTCTCCGTAAAAATGGCTCTGAGGTTTCGCCATAATGTGTTTCATAATCCTTGCGTGAAGATTGTAATATCATATAAACGTAACAGGTTTGACCAATATTTGACCAATATATACGTTGTCGATAATCATCCTTCTGAAAAATTGCGGGGGTGTTTGTTAATCAAAAGGGAAGACGAAGGAATTCGTATTTTCCATTCAGTGTTGAAAACGTCGTCTTGGCCATGTCCAGATTCTTTCACTTAAGTATCTGGTGAAAGACCAAAAGGCAAGTCGGGTGTTGTAAAAAAATTTGGATGTTTCTAGGCTAGCCAAGCGTTAGCAGTGATATCGGTATTGGGTGAGTGTCTGCGTATGTCACCACATTAAGACACTTGAAGTCTATCACCATCCGATACTGTTTTTGGTTTTTTTTTTAACTATTCAAATAGGACAAGTGGGCTATAAGAGCTTTTTTGATAGTTTGATAATAACATACTTCTCTAAGAGATCCCCAATTTGCCTCTTCTACCTCCTCTCGCATACTAGTGGGGTATGGGTAGATTTTTGAATATATTGGTTCTTGAAAGTGGTCCCTTTCGGTTGAAAGTAGTCCAAAGATATCCGAGTATTCGTTATTATTGATTTTATCATTGTTTGATATCTTCAGATTGTTCAGTGTCAAGTAATGTATTGACATTTAATGATTGTTTTTCAACGAGAGGTATTTTTATGCCTGGTGCAATGATAAGTTCTTTCCGTCCTCTATTAATTATAGCTTTCAGGGTTTTCAGGGTATCATCACCTATGATACCATCAAAACTTTGTAGCCCTGTGAGTATATATGTCGGAATGATACTATGATACAACAATTACACAGAGACGTGTAAGGGTCAGTATGGCCGTGTCGGAATGATATTATGAGAAATGAATTACACAGGGACGTGTAACTGTCAGTATGGCCGTGTCGTGTCAGTGCGATATCACAGACACACGTGTCTTACCATTTCGCTGAATAATAGCAACCCGGTTAATTTCATATTTTCTTAAAACATCGTTTTGAGTTCCCAGCGTCTGATTGTTTGACTATGTCTATTATGTTCATATCGCGTTGTTGCTCCGCCAATAGCCAATTATCTGTAATTTCTGCTAAATCAAC
Source organism: Drosophila mojavensis (assembly GCF_018153725.1). Lineage (NCBI taxonomy): Eukaryota > Metazoa > Arthropoda > Insecta > Diptera > Drosophilidae > Drosophila > Drosophila mojavensis. The sequence continues at coordinate 3,040 of NW_025318831.1, read as the reverse complement.
ACGAACTTCTTCTACATTTATAATAATTTTGACTTCTGCGGGACAGAAAATCTACATGAACCATTTGGCATTCGAACATTTTCATGGCAATACTTATACATTCGATTATCTTTAAGCGACTTTATCAAATATTAGAACTTCTACCACCAAAAATGCACTAGAGATCCGCGCCTCGAAACACACATCTGAGCACCACGATCATGCTCTGAAATTCCCACAGAAACAGTCCCACCACAAGAGAAACCATACAACAAACAAAACCCCTCACAACACCGGTCTCAACGCAGCGCAGCCCAGCGCAACCGCCGCGCACAGCGCAGCCAGCACAGCGCGTGCATGCGCCACCGTACAAATGCGCAGAATAACCAGAGCAACAGTCCAAGGAGCCAAGGGCATTAACCAGTCGAACAGAGTCGACCGAGCACTCTCACTTGTTTCATATAGCCTTTTGTGCAAAGCTATCTTTAACCAATGAATAATACACCAGAATCAAAGATACTTGGAAAGCTCTCACCTCGGATCAGTAGACTTATCTTCAATTCATCTACCACATATTTCAGCTACAGTCGGACATCAATTTTCAGCATCAACGTCTGCCACGTCAGCGTTAAATTTTCGTAGAATGACGTCACGTTTCTGCTGCTCACTTCACGTTGATAGTCTTGACAAATTCGGTTTTGTAGGCCCAAAATCGTATGCCACTGCTCCTCCGAGAACGTAGAAGGTGGTGCCGATCCCACTTCTGATGTCGGGGCGTTGCGTTGCACATTCTGGTTTTTCCATCATAAAGCTGCGGTAACAACGAATTCTCGGTGTGTCGCTAAACTTTACCGCTCTTTTCTCGTCAATAGTCATTGACCAAGTGTCTTCTCTTCTACTCTCAAAAGTTCTAATCATGGTCGCATATTCTTGTTCATCGAAAGCACCAGCGACCCGTGGCGAACGGCAGCATGACTAGCTCCCGTCTCACCCAGTTTACTCCCGGGACTACGTTCAGCAACAGCTATTGTTGTCTCTTATTAGGGAGAGTGCATCCTTTAATTGCACCACAATACTAAATCAATCTGATTATTTTGAAATGGATATCTAATTGCAATTTCAACAGTGTAATATCGCACTAACGACACGGCCATACTGACAGTTACCACGTCCCATGTAATTCATTTCTCCATATCTATCATTCTGACATATAAGATTAAGACTTTCGACAATCTAAGGAGGCTGGAGGGATCCAGTCAGACATTCAAGGAGAACCTAAACAGTTGAACAAAGATTTAGTTGGTTTATATTCGGACTAGAGAGAGGATTTAAGACCTATTGTTCCAAATTATATAAAACAACTGGCCCGGCAAACGTTTGCATTGCCCTCTATAATGTTTCTAGAGGTAAAAAAATTTTTGAACTATGTTGTTCAGGTTGGGATACACTCTGATTCATTTTATTAATCGGATTTTCATGTTCAAACACCTTGTAGTAAAGCAGTAGCATTCTTCGTTTTTTGGTCGGGTGCAAGAACAAATAAATGCGGATGGTTTGCCAACGCGTGGAGAGCATGCCACATACAATTGATATGAGAAAAACACGCATTTTCAGATTGAGGCCACAAATAGTCAGAATTGGCCCTGTGACTTGATGATGTAGCGAAGGCAAGACAAGAGCGGGGTGAATTCGTTCAAATTCAAGGGCATATCTGTTGGATGCATCGGAATCTTTGAGGAATAAGAACTTCCCTCATCTTTAAATTTTCCTTTGAGTATCGACACGTGAATCACATTGCTCATCAGTTTTCTTATCTAAACGCGTTCCGGTACAGTTTTGGTTGGTTCCGCTCTTGGAGAATTGCTCTTTTCGCCAAGCTATTGTTGATTTCTTGACGCCGGTCAAGTTGTTCTTCGATATTACCCATGAAGTATATTGCAAGGAAGGTAAATGCATCTTCAATGAGTTGCAATGATCAATGCGATAGCAAATCCCGCAGCCTTGAATCTTTAAATTCAAAGCCATAGTTATGATTAGATTTACAAACACTTTTACAAGAAATAACAAACTACATTATTATTCCCATTTTTTTTTTTTTTTTTTTTTTTTTTTTTGACAGTCATAGAAAATTAAATTTTTAACGTAAATTACCTTAAATGTCCAGTTATATTAAATCTCCAATAATTTCTGCCCCAAAATGAAGTCATTTGGAAATAAGGCATTATTATTTTTGAGTGTTCGCTAGAAAATGTCGTGATTCTAATTGTTTGCAAACCAGCACAAACCGGGCGTTTCCAATTCGATGCGCCACAATGCTGACCAAATAAACGACTCAGAAGCGATTCAAGCTTATTTTCTTATTGCCATTTCACGGAGCTGCCTCTCTTTGAGAAGCACGAATTAAGGACCCTTCTTTGCTGGGTACTAACGCCAGCGGCGCCTTTCTCGGATGATTTCTCGTTCTTCGTCAGATAATGTGACTCGCGATATTCCGATGCCTAATTGCATTATGGGTCCGCCGGGAAGATTAGATCTTCTAGGACGCGGCATTTTTATCGTAAGCAATACTGCCCTCGCACAAAACCATATAAAACAATCGAGAAATATAAATATAAATAGTACACAAATTTATGTTTGAGACAAACAAATACCTGAACTTTCGAGATATTTAGCTTTTGTACGCACACGCCCGATTATTAATTTATAAAGTTTAAAGGTCAAAAATATAAAAAGCCAAAAATACACTTATTAATAATTAACTTTTCTCTTTTTTTAATTTCAATTTTGAATTTTTATTTTGATTAGTCAGACTTTAATCTTTTGATTTTTTTTTTTATTTTTACGGGTGTTGATTTCAAATATTTATAAAGTTTAAGTCAAAAAATATAAAAAGCCAAAAATACACTTTTAATAAATTAACTTTTTTTTTTTAATTTCGAATTTTTATTTATTTTTTGAACAGTCAGGTTTTAATATTTTGACTTTTTTTGAATTTTTGCAGATTTTTTGATTTGAAATATTTTCTTTTTGATTGGAAAAAAACATTTTTGTTTATTTTTTT
>NW_025318830.1:0-9067 GCF_018153725.1 Drosophila mojavensis | reverse complement strand
CATGTGACGGAGAATCAGAAAAAGCAAATCGATTCAATATTTTGATGCTTTGATAATAGAAAATTTTAAAATAAATTAAGCAATAAACTAGGTAAGTATTGCAATAGAGAAAAACGAATTCAGTAATTATTGCAACATGTGACTTGGAGAATCAGAAAAAGCAAATCGATTCAATATTTTGATGCTTTCATAACAGAAAATTTTAAAAGTATTCGGCAATAAACTAGAAAAGTATTGCAATAGAGAAAAATGAATTCAGTAATTATTGCAACATGTGACGGAGAATCAGAAAAAGCAAATCGATTTATTATTTTGATGCTTTGATAGTAGACAATTTTTAAAAATTAAGCAATAATCTAGTAAGTATTGCAATAGAGAAAAAAATGAATTCAGTAATTATTGCAACATGTGATATAGAATCAGAAAAAGCAAATCGATTCAATATTTTGATGCTTTCACTAACATAAAATTTTAAAGTATTCGGCAATAAACTAGTAAGTATTGCAATAAAGAAAAATGAATTCAGTAATTATTGCAACATGTGATGGAGAATCAGAATAAGCAAATCGATTCATTATTTTGATGCTTTCATAACAGAAAATTTTAAAGTATTCGGCAATAAACTAGTAAGTATTGCAATAGAGAAAAATGAATTCAGTAATTATTGCAACATGTGACGGAGAATCAGAAAAAAGCAAATCGATTCAATATTTTGATGCTTTCATAACAGAAAATTTTAAAGTATTCGGCAATAAACTAGTAAGTATTGCAATAGAGAAAAATGAATTCAGTAATTATTGCAACATGTGACGGAGAATCAGAAAAAGCAAATCGATTCATTATTTTGATGCTTTGATAATAGAAAATTTTTTAAAAATTCAATATTTTGATGCTTTCATAACAGAAAATTTTAAAGTATTCGGCAATAAACTAGTAAGTATTGCAATAGAGAAAAATGAATTCAGTAATTATTGCAACATGTGACGGAGAATCAGAAAAAGCAAATCGATTCAATATTTTGATGCTTTCATAACAGAAAATTTTAAAGTATTCGGCAATAAACTAGTAAGTATTGCAATAGAAAAAAATGAATTCAGTAATTATTGCAACATGTGATGGAGAATCAGAAAAAGCAAATCGATTCATTATTTTGATGCTTTGATAATAGAAAATTTTTAAAAAATTAAGCAATAATCTAGTAAGTATTGCAATAGAGAAAAACGAATTCAGTAATTGTTGCAACATGTGACGGAGAATCAGAAAAAGCAAATCGATTCAATATTTTGATGCTTTCATAACAGAAAATTTTAAAGTATTCGGCAATAAACTAGTAAGTATTGCAATAGAGAAAAATGAATTCAGTAATTATTGCAACATGTGACGGCAATAAACTAGTAAGTATTGCAATAAAGAAAAATGAATTCAGTAATTATTGCAACATGTGATGGAGAATCAGAATAAGCAAATCGATTCATTATTTTGATGCTTTCATAACAGAAAATTTTAAAGTATTCGGCAATAAACTAGTAAGTATTGCAATAGAGAAAAATGAATTCAGTAATTATTGCAACATGTGACGGAGAATCAGAAAAAGCAAATCGATTCAATATTTTGATGCTTTCATAACAGAAAATTTTAAAGTATTCGGCAATAAACTAGTAAGTATTGCAATAGAGAAAAATGAATTCAGTAATTATTGCAACATGTGACGGAGAATCAGAAAAAGCAAATTGATTCATTATTTTGATGCTTTGATAATAGAAAATTTTTTAAAAATTAAGCAATAATCTAGTAAGTATTGCAATAGAGAAAAATGAATTCAGTAATTATTGCAACATGTGACGGAGAATCAGAAAAAACAAATCGATTCAATATTTTGATGCTTTCATAACAGAAAATTTTAAAGTACTCGGCAATAAACTAGTAAGTATTGCAATAGAGAAAAATGAATTCAGTAATTATTGCAACATGTGATAGAGAATCAGAATAAGCAAATCGATTCATTATTTTGATGCTTTCATAACAGAAAATTTTAAAGTATTCGGCAATAAACTAGTAAGTATTGCAATAGAGAAAAATGAATTCAGTAATTATTGCAACATGTGACGGAGAATCAGAAAAAGCAAATCGATTCAATATTTTGATGCTTTGATAATAGAAAATTTTAAAATAATTAAGCAATAAACTAGTAAGTATTGCAATAGAGAAAAACGAATTCAGTAATTATTGCAACATGTGACGGAGAATCAGAAAAAGCAAATCGATTCAATATTTTGATGCTTTCATAACAGAAAATTTTAAAGTATTCGGTAATAAACTAGAAAGTATTGCAATAGAGAAAAATGAATTCAGTAATTATTGCAACATGTGACGGAGAATCAGAAAAAGCAAATCGATTTATTATTTTGATGCTTTGATAGTAGACAATTTTTAAAAATTAAGCAATAATCTAGTAAGTATTGCAATAGAGAAAAATGAATTCAGTAATTATTGCAACATGTGATATAGAATCAGAAAAAGCAAATCGATTCAATATTTTGATGCTTTCATAACATAAAATTTTAAAGTATTCGGCAATAAACTAGTAAGTATTGCAATAAAGAAAAATGAATTCAGTAATTATTGCAACATGTGATGGAGAATCAGAATAAGCAAATCGATTCATTATTTTGATGCTTTCATAACAGAAAATTTTAAAGTATTCGGCAATAAACTAGTAAGTATTGCAATAGAGAAAAATGAATTCAGTAATTATTGCAACATGTGACGGAGAATCAGAAAAAGCAAATCGATTCAATATTTTGATGCTTTCATAACAGAAAATTTTAAAGTATTCGGCAATAAACTAGTAAGTATTGCAATAGAGAAAAATGAATTCAGTAATTATTGCAACATGTGACGGAGAATCAGAAAAAGCAAATCGATTCATTATTTTGATGCTTTGATAATAGAAAATTTTTAAAAAATTAAGCAATAATCTAGTAAGTATTGCAATAGAGAAAAATGAATTCAGTAATTATTGCAACATGTGATATAGAATCAGAAAAAGCAAATCGATTCAATATTTTGATGCTTTCATAACAGAAAATTTTAAAGTATTCGGCAATAAACTAGTAAGTATTGCAATAGAGAAAAATGAATTCAGTAATTATTGCAAAATGTGACGGAGAATCAGAAAAAGCAAATCGATTCATTATTTTGATGCTTTCATAACAGAAAATTTTTAAATGATTAAGCAATAAACTAGTAAGTATTGCAATAGAGAAAAATGAATTCAGTAATTATTACAACATGTGATATAGAATCAGAAAAAGCAAATCGATTTATTATTTTGATGCTTTGATAATAGAAAATTTTTAAAAAATTAAGCAATAATCTAGTAAGTATTGCAATAGAGAAAAATGAATTCAGTAATTATTGCAACATGTGATATAGAATCAGAAAAAGCAAATCGATTCAATATTTTGATGCTTTCATAACAGAAAATTTTAAATTATTAGGCAATAAACTAGTAAGTATTGCAATAGAGAAAAATGAATTCAGTAATTATTGCAACATGTGACGGAGAATCAGAAAAAGCAAATCGATTCAATATTTTGATGCTTTCATAACAGAAAATTTTAAAGTATTCGGCAATAAACTAGTAAGTATTGCAATAGAAAAAAATGAATTCAGTAATTATTGCAACATGTGATGGAGAATCAGAAAAAAGCAAATCGATTCATTATTTTGATGCTTTGATAATAGAAAATTTTTAAAAAATTAAGCAATAATCTAGTAAGTATTGCAATAGAGAAAAATGAATTCAGTAATTATTGCAACATGTGATGGAGAATCAGAAAAAGCAAATCGATTCATTATTTTGATGCTTTGATAATAGAAAAATTTTTAAAAATTAAGCAATAATCTAGTAAGTATTGCAATAGAGAAAAATGAATTCAGTAATTATTGCAACATGTGATATAGAATCAGAAAAAGCAAATCGATTCAATATTTTGATGCTTTCATAACAGAAAATTTTAAAGTATTCGGCAATAAACTAGTAAGTATTGCAATAGAGAAAAATGAATTCAGTAATTATTGCAACATGTGACGGAGAATCAGAAAAAGCAAATCGATTCAATATTTTGATGCTTTCATAACAGAAAATTTTAAAGTATTCGGCAATAAACTAGTAAGTATTGCAATAGAGAAAAATGAATTCAGTAATTATTGCAACATGTGATGGAGAATCAGAAAAAGCAAATCGATTTATTATTTTGATGCTTTGATAATAGAAAATTTTTTAAAAATTAAGCAATAATCTAGTAAGTATTGCAATAGAGAAAAATGAATTCAGTAATTATTGCGCTAATCTGCTTTCGTCGCGGTCGGTTGTGTCACGCATACACAAAATACGCGAATTTTCTACTTAAGCTAAAAATAGCCCTAACTGTAAAAGACCTAACGGTAAACATCGGACGCTGTCCCGTGCAGTGTCGGCTGCCCGAAACAACGAACAACAAGGGGTCTGCGACAAACCAAATATACTCGTTGCCCACCAGGGCCACACTTATTACCCCTCTACGTGCGCGCCACTGCACACGAGGGGAAATAAACGCCGTGCTCAGCTGATATTCTGCTTCGAAAATATAACAAAGTTAACAAATACGAATTAAAATGGACAAAAACCTTTCTGCTAACTCTCAGCTTAGAAATAAGCCGATTGATTATGCAAGAATGTGCCAAATAGCTGGGAAAACACCTTTTGAGCTGAGGGCTGAATTCAATAACCAACGCCCATCATGCACTGATTCTCAGAATCTCAGCACCATGACAACAACAATCACATTTACTAGTGCTACTTGTAGCACAGTATATACCACCGCAACTGCTGCAATTAACAGCGCGATCCCTAGCGGAAGAATGGATAGTCAGGCAGCCGGCTTCCCACCTGACTCTGTAAAACTCACTGGAGCTGCTACAAAACTGGCAGCAGCCCAGAAAATGCTTAAAACTAAAAGGAAGATACCTCTATCTCCCAATAACAATAACAAAAGAGCAAACAGAGTTGAGGTCTCACACTCCGCTTCAACTAATATGGCAAAATCCAGTAACAGCTTTGCTTTACTGGACATGGATATGGACGCAACCAGTGAAGGCGAGGATGATGTGAATCCCACTGCTTCTATTGTTGATCATAGCAACACTGCTGATGCAATTGATACAGTCAACAGCCATCAGAATAAAGAACCCAGCAACAACCAACAGACGCTCGGGTCATCTAAGCCACCGCAAATCGTTGTGAGTATCACTGATCTTAATGATCTATTTGAAATCATTAGTGAAGTCACCAGTATTGATAACGTATCAGTCAAGATCAACCAAGGAGTGACGGCTAGAATATTTCCCAAAGATAGCGACACTTACAGAGCTATCGTAAGCCATTTTGATGCGATAGGTATTGAGTTCCATACGTATCAGATGAAGGAAGAAAAACCTTACAGAATTGTAGTAAGAGGGCTACACCATAGTACCTTGAACAATGAAATAATTGCCAATTTTAAAAAATATGGCTTCGATGCTCTGCAAATTCACAACCCAAGGTCACGGTCAAACAGGGATGCAAAATTAAATATATTTTTGTAAACATAAAACCTTGTAAAAACATTAACGAAGTTTACAATATAAAAACACTTTGCCGCCAAATGGTGAGAGTTGAAAGGATGCGTAAAACTTCTGAAATCGTCATATGTACCCGATGCCAAGAATATGGCCATACAGCCAAATACTGCCGTCGCCATCCTAACTGTGCACGCTGTGGCGAGGACCATCCCACCAATCTTTGCGCACGTTCACAAGATGCACCGCCTACCTGCCTTCACTGTGGAGGTAACCACATGGCAAGCTACAAAGGCTGCCCGTGGTACCAGGAGTTCTATCGACGTTCACTGGGCTCCTCTACGATCAAAAAGAATCAAGCAAGACCACAACAGCCACAACGGAAGCACCAGCATCAACCAACGCGTCCACAACCACAACCACAGCAGCTATCAAATACTTCTGGGTTGGAGCAGGTGGAATATCCTATGCCGCGGTAGCAAGAAATGGAAGCGCATCTGCTCAAAGCCGCATACATAATATTCAAGCGCAAGCCCAGTTAGCTAAACCTATAGGACATATCTCACAGCAGCAGCATCAAGTTGATGTCCAATCTTTACTGGAACAACAACAACAACAATTTTTGAAATGGCAAAAAGACTTGCAAGTGCAGCAACAGCAGCAATTTCTTTCATGGCTTCAAGCACAACAACGCGAACAGCAACAACAAAACAAGAGAAACAGTGAACGACTAGAACGTCTAGAAAAAATGGTCCACGAAATGGCCAGCATGCTCAAGCAATGGACTGGGGATTCATCGACTCACCAGCTTCTTAACAACGCCTCAGCCTCACAATGAACCCACTCAAGATTCTCATCTGGAATGTCAATGGCATTGCAGGAAAAGCCAGAGATGTGGAGCTATTCGCGCACAACAACAACATCGACATTCTACTATTAAATGAAATCAGACTGAATCGAGGAGATACAGTCAAAATATATGGCTACACCTTCTATCCAGCTTACAAGCCATCAAGCCACAACCATGGTATGGGAGGAGCGGCTATATACAAAAGGTTATTGAAACTCAAAATATACAAATGTCTGCAATCAAAGTTGCCACTGGATTGGGAGACATCGAATTTTGCGCCATATACTGCCCACCAAGGAACAGAATAGAAGAAAGACAATTCAGCGACATACTCGCTTCTTGCGGCCAAAGGTATCTTATTGGTGGTGACTGGAATGCACGACACTGGCTGTGGGGAGATTCATACAATTCACCCAGGGGAAGAGAACTAGCAGAAGCCATCACGGCCAGAGGAGCTAATATTCTTGCAACAGGTTCTCCTACTAGGTACCCATATATATCCAGTCATACTCCCTCTTGCATTGATTTTGCATTATACCATGGGATACAGCATTATCAAGCAAATATTTACCAAAGCTGGGACTTAGACTCTGACCATTTAGCCCTTATTGCCGAGTTAAACATCGATGGTCATTATATCAGGCCAAGCCCAAGGCTAATAACCAGCCGTACTGACATCGAGGCTTTCAGACAACAGCTAGATGACTCCATTCAATTGAATTTGTGTCTGAACTCCGGCGAAGACATCGAGAATGCGGTTGATAATCTCTCGGAGAACATATATAGAGCTGCTGCTGCTACAACGCCGCTTAATCCTGCGCCTCGTCCCAATAATTATGGCATTGTTCTAACGAGAGAAGCCAAAGAACTCATCAGAACAAAAAGGCGCCTTCGTAGAAGAGCAATTCGATCCCAAGATCCTTGGGACCGCCTTTTGTGGAACCGGGTAGCAAGACAGCTACGTAACCTTTTAAGGGAACTCAGAAGCGATTTCTTCGAGCAAAAACTGGCTTCCATGGACTACACTATCGATGCAAACTATTCGTTATGGAAATGCACAAAATCACTCAAACGACAACCTTTTAGACAGGTACCTGTCCGATGCCCTAACGGCGAAGTTGCTAAATGCGAATTGGAACAGGCTAACGCATTCGGATGCCATCTAGAAGAACGTTTTACTCCATTTAGTTATGCTACGACGGAGCAGACCATGGAGATACAGCTATATTTGCAGACCCCCTTGCAGATGTCTCTGCCTATTGAGCCTATAAGGATTGAAGAAATTACCGAAGCGATCCAAATATTGCCGAAAAATAAAGCTCCCGGAATAGACAAGATTTGCAACGCAACGCTGAAGGCCTTACCTACAAGAGCGCTACTTTACATTGTACTAATCTTCAATGCCATCATCAGGCTCCAAGTGTTCCCAAGGCAATGGAAATTAGCTGCTATCTTGATGATCCACAAGCCTGGCAAGCCGGAAGAGGATCCAGAGTCATATCGGCCTATAAGTCTACTGCCCTCCTTGTCTAAACTATGGGAGAGGACCATTGCCAACCGCATTAACGCAATATTTAGACAATCCAATATCCTACCGGATCACCAATTTGGATTCCGGGAGGGACACAGCACAGTGGAACAGGTCCATAGACTGGTGAAACACATCTTGCAGGCTTTTAATGACTCTGAATACTCCAACGCTGTCTTTATCGACATGCAGCAAGCGTTTGATAAGGTGTGGCACGATGGATTACTGTACAAAATAAAAAACCTTCTACCTGCTCCGTACTATGGCCTCTTAAGATCTTATCTAGAAGACCGTGTGTTCCAAGTCAAGGTAAAAGATACACTCTCGTCCACATACCCTATGAGAGCAGGAGTGCCGCAGGGCAGTGTTCTTGGTCCGCTGCTGATGCAATATTTTGATGCAATATTTTGATGCTTTCATAACAGAAAATTTTAAAGTATTCGGCAATAAACTAGTAAGTATTGCAATAGAGAAAAATGAATTCAGTAATTATTGCAACATGTGACGGAGAATCAGAAAAAGCAAATCGATTCAATATTTTGATGCTTTCATAACAGAAAATTTTAAAGTATTCGGCAATAAACTAGTAAGTATTGCAATAGAAAAAAATGAATTCAGTAATTATTGCAACATGTGATGGAGAATCAGAAAAAGCAAATCGATTCATTATTTTGATGCTTTGATAATAGAAAATTTTTAAAAAATTAAGCAATAATCTAGTAAGTATTGCAATAGAGAAAAATGAATTCAGTAATTATTGCAACATGTGATGGAGAATCAGAAAAAGCAAATCGATTCATTATGTTGATGCTTTGATAATAGAAAATTATTTAAAAATTAAGCAATAATCTAGTAAGTATTGCAATAGAGAAAAACGAATTCAGTAATTGTTGCAACATGTGACGGAGAATCAGAAAAAGCAAATCGATTCAATATTTTGATGCTTTCATAACAGAAAATTTTAAAGTATTCGGCAATAAACTAGTATGTATTGCAATAGAGAAAAATGAATTCAGTAATTATTGCAACATGTGACGGCAATAAACTAGTAAGTATTGCAATAAAGAAAAATGAATTCAGTAATTATT
>NW_025318829.1:0-7850 GCF_018153725.1 Drosophila mojavensis | reverse complement strand
AGATTATGCAAGAGTAAAAATGAAGAGCAAGTAGAAATGAAGATGAAGTCAGGTAACGAAGAGAATTAAACGAAGGTAACGAAAGAACATTAATCAAGAAAAGTAAAAGTAAGCAAGGTACGAGGATGAAATAAAGTAAGTTAAACCAACGGAAAATAAAATTAAGAGCGAATAAAGAGAGCGAAAAAGAATTATATGGGTTAAGAGCGAACAAAGAAAAATAAAAATAAAAGCGAATAGAGAGAGCGAAAAAGGGAATGAAATGGGTTAAGGGCGAACAAAGAGAAATTAATTAAGAGGGAAATAAAGAGAATCGAAAAGGAAAGAGAGATAAGTTAAGATGGAATAAAAAGAAAATGAAAGAAAATTAAATAGATTAAGACAAAGTAAAGAGTAAAAGAGAATAGCGGAAACAGTTTAAGAGGAAATAAAGAAAAACAAAATAAAGCTAGAATAAGTGAACAAAGATTAGATTAAGAAGGTAAGAGGAAATGAAATGAAATAAGATGGTAAATGTAAGCAAAAATTGTATAAGATAAGTCACAAAGAGAAGAAAGAAAACAAAAAAAAAAACAAATTAAGAAAGCTCTAGTCGAGACTGCTCGACTACGAGATCCCTGAACCCTTGAGCAATGGATATTTCAATACTTTTTCGCGACTTTCAGCTTACACAAGAAACACGCACACACACACACACACACGCACGTACGCACACACAGGCATACATACACACACACGCATACAGACACACATACACACACACACGCATACATACACAAACGCATACACACACACACATACACAAACACATACACACACAAGCATAAACACGCATGGTGTGCGCTGCAGTGTGCGCTTACTATGAGAAATTCATTGTTTAATAACTTTTTTGTGGACACACGATCTTCATATAACTCAGATTATGATTATAATATAGATATGCATGTATTTGCCAAAACACAAGTCTCTAGTATTTGAAATACGCTTTTTACAGAAGTGAGGGTGATGGGGTGAATTTAAAGGTGGGGGTAAATTTTAACAAAAACCGAAATTGTATAAAATGCATATAAGTATGCATTAAAAATTTGGAGACTCTAGCAATAAAGGTGTAGAAGATATAAATTTATAACTGGTTTTCGATATGTTTTTTTTTTCGATAAAAAAGATCGGGATGAGTTATCGATTTTTAATAATAAACTCGATATCCACGCTGTAAATACGGACATTTTAAAAAAAATTGAAGTCTCTAGCTCTTATATCTTCTGAAATCGACGCGTTCATACATACGGACAGACGGACGGACGGACGGACAGACGGACAGGGCCAAATCGACTCAGCTCGTCACCCTGATCAAGAATATATATACTTTGTGGGGTCTGCCACGCCTCCTTCTCCCTGTTACATACATTTCAACAAAACCATTATACTCCTGATTTCCCATTGAAAATGGGTTCAGGGTATAAAAATTAAGAAGAAGAAAACAAAAAGCAAATAAAACAAGTAAGAAAGCTCTAGTCGAGACTACTCGACTACGAGATCCCCTGAACCCTTGGAGTAATAGCTATTTCAATAATTTTTCGCGTCTTTCAGCTTACACAAGAAACACGCACACACACACACACACACACGCACGCACGCACGCACACACAGGCATACATACACACACATACATACACACATACACACACACACACACACATACACAAACAATTACATACATATACACACACAAGCATAAACACGCATGGGCGGCAGTGAGCGCTTACTATGAGAACTTAATTGCTTAATAACTTTTTTGTGGACGTACGATCTTCATGAAACTTTCAGATTATGATTACAACATGGATATGCATGTGTTTGCCAAAAGCACAAGTCTCTAGTATTTGAAATACGCTTTTTACAAAAGTGAGGGTGGGGGGTGGATCTGGCGGTGGGGGTAAATTTTAACAAATACCGATATTGCATAAATTGCATATTAGTATACATAAAAAAATTTGGAGACTCTAGCAATAAAGGTGTAGAAGATATAATTTTATAACTGGTTTTCTATAAGGTTTTTTATCGATAAAAAAAGGTCGGGATGAGTTATCGATTTTTAATGATAAACTTGATATGCGCGCTGTAATTACGAACATTTTAAAAAAAATTTGAAGTCTCTAGCTCTTATATCTTCTGAAATCGACGCGTTCATACATACGGACAGACGGACAGACGGACGGGACGGACAGACGGACAGACGGACAGACAGACGGACAGGGCCAAATCAACTCAGCTCGTCGCCCTGATCAAGAATATATATACTTTGTGGGGTCTGCCACGCCTCCTTCTGCCTGTTACATACATTTCAACAAAACCATTATACCCCTGATTTCCCATTGAAAATGGGTTCAGGGTATAATAAGAACGCAAAAAAAAAAATTAAAAGAGAAAAGAAACGGAACTAATTTAAAAAAAACAAGTAAGAACGTTGCAGTCGGGCGTTACCGACTGCGGGATACTCATTCACATCCCATCAACAATTTAGTAGTTAAGTTTCGCTCCTAATACTGTAAGAATATACAGGTTTTTCCGATTTGCCACGCCCCTACTGGGCGTAGACACCTCATTTTTGGTCAGTTTTTAGAAAGAGATAACGGTACCCTAACTGCAAAGTTTGAATGCTTACCCTCAAAAAATGTGAAAATTACAGGGTATATTTTCGATATGCCACGCCCCTAAAGAGAGCGTAAAAATTATTTTTTGGGGAATCGATAGAGGAGGCTACCAGTAACTCGACTATCTAAATTTGAAGCTTCTAGCTATTATACTTTAGGAGATATAAGCTTTTGCGGTTTGCCACGCCCCTGTGGGCGGACATATATCCGACAAAACTTTTTGGTCTTGGGTGATCAGTCCGAGTATATATACAAAAATTTGAGGTCTCTGCCATCAATAGTGTCCAAAATATAGGGGAATTTAAAAAATCACTATATCTTCAGGTCCGATTTGCCACGCCCCAATGGGCGTAGACTTATAATTTATCTTCAGACTTTATAGAATCATACCATTAGCTGACGTGCAAAATTTCAGCATTCTAGGTTTACAGCTTTAGGGAGATACAGTTTTATTCGATTTGCCACGCCCCCAATGGGCTTAGATATATACGCCATAGCTCGTGATCTTGGGTGGTCAACGCGGACCTACATACCAAATTTCAGCTTTCTAGCTTTTCAACAAACATGATTTCTGGTATATCGGAAAATGCATTTTCCGATTTGCCACGCCCCTAGTGGGCGGATCGGGAAAATTTTAACACTTTATAAATCAGACGAGTAAATAAATACACGAGTATGTGTTCCAAATTTCAAGTCTCTAGCTTCAATAGCGCCGAAATAGATTGCGTTCATACGGACAGACGGACAGACGGACGGACGGACAGATCGGACGGACAGCAAGACGGACATTACACAAAACCCAATATACTGATTCACTTTTAGTGAATGAGTATAATGAAGATGGAGTCAGGTAACGAAAAGAATTAAACGAAGGTAACGAAAGAACATTAATCAAGAAAAGTAAAAGTAAGGTAATGAGGATGAAATAAAGTAAGTTAAACTAACGGAAAAATAAAATTAAGAGCGAATAAAGAGAGCGAAAAAGAATTAAATGGGTTAAGAGCGAACAAAGAAAAATAAAATAAAAGCGAATAGAGAGAGCGAAAAGGAATGAAATGGGTTAAGGGCGAACAAAGAGAAATTAATTAAGAGGGAAATAAAGAGAATCGAAAAGGAAAGAGATAAGTTAAGATGGAATAAAGAAAATGAAAGAAAATTAAATAGATTAAGACAAAGTAAAGAGAAACAAAAGAGAATAGCGAAACAGTTTAAGAGGAAATAAAGAAAACAAAATAAAGCTAGAATAAGTGAACAAAGATTAGATTAAGAAGGTAAGAGGAAATGAAATGAAATGAAATGAAATAAGATGGTAAATGTAAGCAAAATTGTATAAGATAAGTCACAAAGAGAAGAAAAAAGAAACTAAAAAAAAAAATGAAGAAGAAGAAAACAAAAAGCAATAAAATAAGAACGCAAAAAAAAAAAAAATTGAAAAGAGAAAAGAAAAGGAACTAATTAAAAAAAAAAAAAAAAAAATAGAATAAGATCAAATGCGAGAAAGTATATAAAGACAAATAAATTAAGATGAAATAAAAAAAAAAATAAAAATAAAGTGAAATAGAATAAGATAAAGAAACAAGTAAGAGGACTCTAGTCGAGACTGCTCGACTAGAGATACCCTAAACCCTCTAATCTGATATTCACTCTGCACTTCTTTCGGCACACACAACATACACACGCACGTATTAGAACGCGCTCTGCTAACTGCGCAGTAAGCAGCGACTGCGCTTGGGCTGCGCTGTAGTGTGGGCAACATTATAAGAATTTTTTGTTGAATAATTCTAATTTCCCTAGGACGTACAATCTTAATGAAACTTTCGGAACATAATAATAATGTTTAAATGTATGTGCATTCCAAAGCACAAGTCTCTAGTACTTGAAATACGTGCTTTTTTACAAAGGTGAGGGTGAGGGGGTAGATATAAGGGTGGGGGGAAAATTACAAACAAAAAATCGAAATTATATAAAAATATATATAAGTCTACATTTAAAAATTTGGAAGCTCAATTCTAAAGGTGTAGGAGATATAATTAAATAACTAGCTTCGATAAGGTTTTTAATCGATAATAAAATATCGGGGAGTAGTTATCGATATAAAAAGAAAACTGGATATGCGTCGCGTGATATACACGGACCTAGGGAAAATTTCAAGCCTCTAGCTCTTATATCTTCTGAAATTGACGTGTTCATACGGAGTACGGACGGATGGACGGACGGGACGGACGGACGGACAGACAGACGGACAGGGCCAAATCGACTCAGCTCGCGCCCTGATCAAGAATATATATACTTTGTGGGGTCTGTCACGCCTCCTTCCTGCCTGTTACATACTTTTAACAAAACCATTATTCCCTGATTTGCTTCCATTTTCAATGGGTCTAGGTATAAAAAATGGAAGGAGAGGGGTACGAGGAATAGGGTAAAGACAAAAGGAAAATAGAGATATCAGAAAATGAAGGAAAAGGGTATGATAAATTAGATTTGGTGAATAAGGGTAGATTAAGGAACGGAGCGGAACCAGAGAAGTTACTTCTTGAGGAATAGAAGATGGAGGGTGGAGGAGAATGCCAATGTAATTTCGCTTGGGTGGCGCGCGGCACCGAAGGTTAAGTCACTGTGCCAGCACACTCTTTGGCAGCCGGTGAGGTACCGCCGTGGGTCATCGCTGAGCAAGTACGGAAATGGGGTATGGAGTATGACGGGTCGATCAGATCCGTTGGCTCTCTGTGGGAGATGTTGGAGGAGCGAGCGATTATTTACGGCATCG
This sequence comes from Drosophila mojavensis, assembly GCF_018153725.1. Lineage (NCBI taxonomy): Eukaryota > Metazoa > Arthropoda > Insecta > Diptera > Drosophilidae > Drosophila > Drosophila mojavensis. Next base: position 2,429 of record NW_025318829.1, on the reverse strand, counting down.
AGTTGATCGGATACCACGAGCGATCAGTGTAGTATTATCTTCGTAGTATCAAGGCGGGATAAATGGCTGGTTCTTGACCAGCGGACTGAGGGACTCGTCGTGGACAGATTTCAGACGAGAAGTTTGACTTTTTCCTCCCCCCCAGTACTTCGAACGTGCTTAGGAAGACTATATAAGGCAGTAAGACCACGCCATCAAAGAGAGGAGAGAGTTTCTCAGGGACCACCTGATTGAACTCAGGCTGTTGATGCGTCGGGCGAAATACAGCGGGCAACAGGAGCTGTACCGAGCTTACGTGAGAACGCCGTTCGAGACTACCGGCTATACGTAAGGCTTCTCAAGACTCCTCACCAATCTCTTGATCGTAGCGTACACAGATGGCGGCGGAATACGAAAAGGTGCAAGGGGTAAAGCGGAGAGAGCGGGGAAGAGAGGATTGCGGCGAAGACTGCCCTGGTCGAGGCCGGTGAGGGCAAGGGGGCAAGGCAACCCGTTCGGCACAGAGAGGGCACAGGACCCCTGGCTTGAAGGGCAGGCCAAGATCATAAAGCGACGTCGCCAGCGGCAACGCGACGCGCGAGTGATTCGCCGTCAACGCTGCGGACGACGAGACAGGAGCACAGAGGGACGTTGCAATTAGAGCAACGCGGGAAGCAGACTGGGGCACCCTCCAAGAGCGCGGTGGCGCCACCTGGACAGCGAGGACAAGCGGAGGAGGGGAGGACGATGAGATGTAAGAGGAGGTGAACGGGAAGACGTCCCTGATACGCGGGCAGTGGGTGGTCGATAGAGAGCGATTGGTCTGGTGATCCGGAATCGCTTGCTTCGACCGAAAACTCGTGGATTGCGGAGCTCGGAAGAGAGCCCCGAGGCGCCGTAAGTTGGTCCCCGGACGCGAAAGAAGGCTTCGTCGCGGCTACAGGGGGCGGAGGATTGCCGGTCGATGAGCAGGGCACGTCGAATGATGGCGAGTCGCCCGCCCGGTCGATCAAGAGATGTCGCAATACGCTGAAGGAAGAACTTAAAGAGTGCCCCTCAGCTAGCGAAAACGAAGGATCTGGAGGAAAGGGCCCGAGGAGCGAGGAAAACTCAAGTTGAAGGAATTGGAGATGGTGGGCGAAGATCGGAGTGGCCCGTCGCCGCAGAGCCTGTGTAGACAACGGAAAGCGGAGGAAATGGGATATTTTCCTAGGATGACGTGGGACGTTCAGCGCGAGGTGCGGGGGCGAGCAAAAAGGGCTCCCCGCTAACAGCAAGAGCGAAGGAATGGGAGATGGTAGGGGCAAGCTTCAGAGTAGCTCAGCGACGTGGGAGGTGCGAGAAGCACTGGGAGCGGATGTCGATGGTGAGAAGTCAAGGTGGTCCGCCACCGCAAGGGCCAGGAGGTCGCGAAGAGGACGAAGAGAATGCGGGGACTCTCTCTCCCCGGCGACACAGGGTGGCCGGAGGATCTGAGGACAAGCGGAAGGAGCTTCTGGGGGCGAAGTTGGCGTTTCGGGGACTGGAAGCTAGGGTCGAGTGTAACCGAGCATGGTATAGGGATGCGGGATGATAAACGAAGGCATTATCCCAAGAATCCGGCCATGAAAGGAGTGATTGATGAACAGGTAGACGAGTGGATCCCCGAGCTGGGGCTATCGAGCCATCGGCGGAGTTCGCCAAGCGCGCCCTTCGTATTAGCTAAAGAAGAAGATTGGAGATTGGCGCGTATGTGCGGACTACCGACACCTAAATGCCCACTCGATCCCGGACGACTACCGTTCAGAGATCAACCACATCCTCGAGAGAGTTACGACGTGCGCCATATATATCTATCCTGGACTTGAAAAGCGGATGCTACCAGATCCCATGGCGGCAGACAACGGGGAATATGCAGCATTGCGGGTGCCAAGAAAAAGAATATGCCAACGATGAATGACGCGCGATTACACTGAGCGAAACGCTACGTTATGAAGCGCTGGACATATTTCATAACACCGGATATGGAGCAGCAAGCTTTTCCCCCTTATCCTTATTTGTTTATCGTCTAAGATCAGCATCCTGAGGCACAACAACATACGGCGGATCCGAAAGGAGATGCTTCCACCCACTTCTGAAGTGACACTGCGAGTCAAGGCGGAGAAGAGGTTTCATCGGGGATCGCCAAAACACGGTCGCACTAGATTCAGGATTCTGGCTGCGTGGGGTAATTGCGAAGGCGGCCAACAGAGCCGTGATGGAATATACAATGCCAGAAATAATGGAAGTGTGAGAGGCTCGCCGATGCCGCCTCACGATGATTGTCAAGAAGTTATATGAAACAGTTTTTAGTTTAGTTGAATTAATAAGGCGAGGAAAAAATATAGTAATTGGAATTTTGGTATAGAATAAGATTCTTATATTGAAAAAATGCAATTATTGTAGTTTGCATTTAAATTTGTGTTTTGAAA
>NW_025318828.1:0-657 GCF_018153725.1 Drosophila mojavensis | reverse complement strand
GACGAGCTGAGTTGATTTTGGGCCCTGGCCGCCCGTCTGTCCGTCTGTCTGTCCGTTCGTCCGTCTGCCCGTCTGTCCGTGCGTATGAACGCGTCGATTTCTGTAAAGATATAAGAGCTAGAGACTTCAAATTTTTTAAAATGTCCGTAATTACAGCGCGCATATCAAGTTTATCATTAAAAATCGATAACTCATCCCGATCTTTTTTATCGATAAAAAACCTTATCGAAACCCAGTCATAAAATTATATCTTCTACACCTTTATTGCTGAGTCTCCAAATTTTTAATGTATGCCTATATGCAATTTATACAATTTCGGTTTTTGTTAAAATTTACCCCCCACCCCTAAATTCACCCCTCACCCCTCACTTTTGTAAAAGCGTATTTCAAATACTAGAGACTTGTGCTTTGGCAATTACATGCATATCTCATGTTATAATCATAATCTAAAAGTTTCATGAAGACGTACGTCCATAAAAAAGTTATTAAACAATTAAGTTCTCATAGTGGCGCACACTGCAGCCCATGCGTGTTTATGCTTGTGTGTTGACGCCAATATTGTAATTGTTTGTGTATGTGTGTGTGTGTGTGTGTGTATGTGTATGTATGTGTGTGTATGTATGCCTGGCTATTGTACGTGCGTGCGTGCTGCGTGTG
>NW_025318827.1:0-1037 GCF_018153725.1 Drosophila mojavensis | reverse complement strand
AAATAATCCTGTTTCAGTTTTTACTTTTGTTTAATTATACTTTCACTCATTTCGACCACCTCAATTTTTTACTCACTTATTCTAGTTTTGTTCGCTTCAGCTTGCTTTGCTCTTGCTTTACCTGACTTTACTCTTCTTCTCTTTACTCTGGATTTGCTTTCCTTTGCCCTTGCTTTACCTTATTTCCTCTACCTTTGATTTCCTTCTACTCTTACTTTTTTACTCTCCTTTGACTTTAGCAAAAATTTTATTATTCCCAAGTTGTTTAGTACTTCTTTATTTCTGGAATAGGGAATTTGCTCTGCTATTGTTTCTTTATTAGCTTTTCTGTGATCAATAACCATTCTATACTTTTCTCTTGGGAAACATCCATTTTTTGGGAACAATCCACCGGGTGAACTAGGGTGATCAGGGATGGGCGAAATAATTCCGTCCTCTAAAAGTTCTCGTATTTGTTTATGGACTTCGTCTTTTAAAGACATTGGGAATGGTAAATTTTTAGAATATATGAGTGAATCTGTCTTGGTTCGGAATTTCTGCTTTTTTTTACATTGGTTGTGTAGGTTAATTTTTTCGTTTGGGGTGGCAAAATAAATTGGGGTATTTCGTAACTAACTGTTTTTTAATCTTTGTTTGTCTTCATAGTCATGTTATCTGTCCGTGGTATGACAGTTTAACTGCTCGATTTTCTGTCTAAAGGGGTATAAATATGGTATCTTTAATATTAATTGATTTTTGCTGCTATGGATTACAGCATCTAGTTCTTTTAGGGCTGTCGTTGCTCCAGAATTGTGTCAAACAGTTTTTAACGTAGGTAATAGGAAAAAATTTTACTTGATATCTGTCTGTCAAAGAGATTGACCCATTTTATGGTGAGTTATTTTTATATTTCCGCCGACTGTTACGGGTTTTGAAAGGCTTTTTTGATTGGGAATGGTTAAAACTGGGGTTTGGGCCAGATGTTTCTGTTTGAAACTTTGTGTCAATTACTATTTTAAGTATATCTCCGCTTTTGTCTTGCATTCTATGTAAGGAAG
>NW_025318826.1:0-771 GCF_018153725.1 Drosophila mojavensis | reverse complement strand
AAAAATTGATGCTAATACAACCAATGGGGCTCTCTTGTTCGTCGCGTCATCTTGTTCAATTTGTTGTGCGTACTCTTTTGTAGTGATTGTTCGTGTTCGGTCGGTTGTTGCAGCTTTCGATAGTTCTGTATTCTTCCCATACTTTCATGGAAGCGTTGTGGTGGTCATTGTCGGATATTATTCTCTCCGCTTTTGAATATAAGTTAAAATTTCTTTGTCTTTTTATCTGTTGTATTTGCTAGGTGGGGGTCTTTTCCCTGGTTCAAAATTTGGCCTGTTCATGTAATCTCTCTCTCTACCATCCAGGTGTTTGATGCTTTTGTCAACGTCCATTGGTTCGGGCGAAGCTGTGGTTTGGGTGCTACTTGTCAGGGGCGGTACGTTTGTCAGGTGAGGTTGCGTTTGGTAAGTATTGTTGACTATGGTATTGGTGTCCGGATTTCATGGTACTTGGCCATGCAGGTTGTGCATTGGCACTTGAGCTCGAAACCACTGAGCTGCTGCTCCTCCTTCATCTGAGGGGGGATTTGTGCGGGTGAACGCGGTGGTAACATGGGTGGTGTTTGCGTTTCGGGCTACGCTTTTCTGACCTGTTTGATGGCTTTTATTGAAGGCTATGTTTGTTCTAGTTCTGATTTTCTAATTTAAACATAAATGGAGGGATGAGGGAAGGTCTGTTGTTCCCTTTGTGCTAAGAATACGGCAAAGTTCCTCGAAACCTCTGATGAAAAAGTGCCCACGTTTTTCCGTACATTTTCGTCATGAGTATTT